>NW_027596477.1:0-278607 GCF_964194155.1 Cetorhinus maximus
TTGTAGATGTTGGTGTGTGTTGGTTTGTAGATGTTGGTGTGTGTTGGTTTGTAGATGTTGGTGTGTGTTGGTTTGTAGATGTTGGTGTGTGTTGGTTTGTAGATGTTGGTGTGTGTTGGTTTGTAGATGTTGGTGTGTGTTGGTTTGTAGATGTGTGTATTGGTTTGTAGATGTGTGTGAGCTTTAGTTTGTAGATGTTTGTGCGTTTTGGTTTGTAGATGTTTGTGCGTTTTGGTTTGTAGATGTGTGTGTGTGTGCTGATTTGTAGATACTTATTTCTGTACTTTATAGATATGTGTGTGTGTGTGTTGATTTGTAGATGTGTGTGTATTAGTTTGTAGATGTGAGTGTGTGTTGGTTTGTAGATGTGAGTGTGTGTTGGTTTGTAGATGTGAGTGTGTGTTGGTTTGTAGATGTGAGTGTGTGTTGGTTTGTAGATGTGAGTGTGTGTTGGTTTGTAGATGTGAGTGTGTGTTGGTTTGTAGATGTGAGTGTGTGTTGGTTTGTAGATGTGAGTGTGTGTTGGTTTGTAGATGTGAGTGTGTGTTGGTTTGTAGATGTGAGTGTGTGTTGGTTTGTAGATGTGAGTGTGTGTTGGTTTGTAGATGTGAGTGTGTGTTGGTTTGTAGATGTGAGTGTGTGTTGGTTTGTAGATGTGAGTGTGTGTTGGTTTGTAGATGTGAGTGTGTGTTGGTTTGTAGATGTGAGTGTGTGTTGGTTTGTAGATGTGAGTGTGTGTTGGTTTGTAGATGTGAGTGTGTGTTGGTTTGTAGATGTGAGTGTGTGTTGGTTTGTAGATGTGAGTGTGTGTTGGTTTGTAGATGTGAGTGTGTGTTGGTTTGTAGATGTGAGTGTGTGTTGGTTTGTCGATGCGTGTGTGTTGGTCGGTTTGTCGATGCGTGTGTGTTGGTCGGTTTGTCGATGCGTGTGTGTTGGTCGGTTTGTCGATGCGTGTGTGTTGGTCGGTTTGTCGATGCGTGTGTGTTGGTCGGTTTGTCGATGCGTGTGTGTTGGTCGGTTTGTCGATGCGTGTGTGTTGGTCGGTTTGTCGATGCGTGTGTGTTGGTCGGTTTGTCGATGCGTGTGTGTTTGTCGGTTTGTCGATGCGTGTGTGTTTGTCGGTTTGTCGATGCGTGTGTGTTTGTCGGTTTGTCGATGCGTGTGTGTTTGTGTCGATGCGTGTGTGTTTGTCGGTTTGTCGATGCGTGTGTGTTTGTCGGTTTGTCGATGCGTGTGTGTTTGTCGGTTTGTCGATGCGTGTGTGTTTGTCGGTTTGTCGATGCGTGTGTGTTTGTCGGTTTGTCGATGCGTGTGTGTTTGTCGGTTTGTCGATGCGTGTGTGTTTGTCGGTTTGTCGATGCGTGTGTGTTTGTCGGTTTGTCGATGCGTGTGTGTTTGTCGGTTTGTCGATGCGTGTGTGTTTGTCGGTTTGTCGATGCGTGTGTGTTTGTCGGTTTGTCGATGCGTGTGTGTTTGTCGGTTTGTCGATGCGTGTGTGTTTGTCGGTTTGTCGATGCGTGTGTGTTTGTCGGTTTGTCGATGCGTGTGTGTTTGTCGGTTTGTCGATGCGTGTGTGTTTGTCGGTTTGTCGATGCGTGTGTGTTTGTCGGTTTGTCGATGCGTGTGTGTTTGTCGGTTTGTCGATGCGTGTGTGTTTGTCGGTTTGTCGATGCGTGTGTGTTTGTCGGTTTGTCGATGCGTGTGTGTTTGTCGGTTTGTCGATGCGTGTGTGTTTGTCGGTTTGTCGATGCGTGTGTGTTTGTCGGTTTGTCGATGCGTGTGTGTTTGTCGGTTTGTCGATGCGTGTGTGTTTGTCGGTTTGTCGATGCGTGTGTGTTTGTCGGTTTGTCGATGCGTGTGTGTTTGTCGGTTTGTCGATGCGTGTGTGTTTGTCGGTTTGTCGATGCGTGTGTGTTTGTCGGTTTGTCGATGCGTGTGTGTTTGTCGGTTTGTCGATGCGTGTGTGTTTGTCGGTTTGTCGATGCGTGTGTGTTTGTCGGTTTGTCGATGCGTGTGTGTTTGTCGGTTTGTCGATGCGTGTGTGTTTGTCGGTTTGTCGATGCGTGTGTGTTTGTCGGTTTGTCGATGCGTGTGTGTTTGTCGGTTTGTCGATGCGTGTGTGTTTGTCGGTTTGTCGATGCGTGTGTGTTTGTCGGTTTGTCGATGCGTGTGTGTTTGTCGGTTTGTCGATGCGTGTGTGTTTGTCGGTTTGTCGATGCGTGTGTGTTTGTCGGTTTGTCGATGCGTGTGTGTTTGTCGGTTTGTCGATGCGTGTGTGTTTGTCGGTTTGTCGATGCGTGTGTGTTTGTCGGTTTGTCGATGCGTGTGTGTTTGTCGGTTTGTCGATGCGTGTGTGTTTGTCGGTTTGTCGATGCGTGTGTGTTTGTCGGTTTGTCGATGCGTGTGTGTTTGTCGGTTTGTCGATGCGTGTGTGTTTGTCGGTTTGTCGATGCGTGTGTGTTTGTCGGTTTGTCGATGCGTGTGTGTTTGTCGGTTTGTCGATGCGTGTGTGTTTGTCGGTTTGTCGATGCGTGTGTGTTTGTCGGTTTGTCGATGCGTGTGTGTTTGTCGGTTTGTCGATGCGTGTGTGTTTGTCGGTTTGTCGATGCGTGTGTGTTTGTCGGTTTGTCGATGCGTGTGTGTTTGTCGGTTTGTCGATGCGTGTGTGTTTGTCGGTTTGTCGATGCGTGTGTGTTTGTCGGTTTGTCGATGCGTGTGTGTTTGTCGGTTTGTCGATGCGTGTGTGTTTGTCGGTTTGTCGATGCGTGTGTGTTTGTCGGTTTGTCGATGCGTGTGTGTTTGTCGGTTTGTCGATGCGTGTGTGTTTGTCGGTTTGTCGATGCGTGTGTGTTTGTCGGTTTGTCGATGCGTGTGTGTTTGTCGGTTTGTCGATGCGTGTGTGTTTGTCGGTTTGTCGATGCGTGTGTGTTTGTCGGTTTGTCGATGCGTGTGTGTTTGTCGGTTTGTCGATGCGTGTGTGTTTGTCGGTTTGTCGATGCGTGTGTGTTTGTCGGTTTGTCGATGCGTGTGTGTTTGTCGGTTTGTCGATGCGTGTGTGTTTGTCGGTTTGTCGATGCGTGTGTGTTTGTCGGTTTGTCGATGCGTGTGTGTTTGTCGGTTTGTCGATGCGTGTGTGTTTGTCGGTTTGTCGATGCGTGTGTGTTTGTCGGTTTGTCGATGCGTGTGTGTTTGTCGGTTTGTCGATGCGTGTGTGTTTGTCGGTTTGTCGATGCGTGTGTGTTTGTCGGTTTGTCGATGCGTGTGTGTTTGTCGGTTTGTCGATGCGTGTGTGTTTGTCGGTTTGTCGATGCGTGTGTGTTTGTCGGTTTGTCGATGCGTGTGTGTTTGTCGGTTTGTCGATGCGTGTGTGTTTGTCGGTTTGTCGATGCGTGTGTGTTTGTCGGTTTGTCGATGCGTGTGTGTTTGTCGGTTTGTCGATGCGTGTGTGTTTGTCGGTTTGTCGATGCGTGTGTGTTTGTCGGTTTGTCGATGCGTGTGTGTTTGTCGGTTTGTCGATGCGTGTGTGTTTGTCGGTTTGTCGATGCGTGTGTGTTTGTCGGTTTGTCGATGCGTGTGTGTTTGTCGGTTTGTCGATGCGTGTGTGTTTGTCGGTTTGTCGATGCGTGTGTGTTTGTCGGTTTGTCGATGCGTGTGTGTTTGTCGGTTTGTCGATGCGTGTGTGTTTGTCGGTTTGTCGATGCGTGTGTGTTTGTCGGTTTGTCGATGCGTGTGTGTTTGTCGGTTTGTCGATGCGTGTGTGTTTGTCGGTTTGTCGATGCGTGTGTGTTTGTCGGTTTGTCGATGCGTGTGTGTTTGTCGGTTTGTCGATGCGTGTGTGTTTGTCGGTTTGTCGATGCGTGTGTGTTTGTCGGTTTGTCGATGCGTGTGTGTTTGTCGGTTTGTCGATGCGTGTGTGTTTGTCGGTTTGTCGATGCGTGTGTGTTTGTCGGTTTGTCGATGCGTGTGTGTTTGTCGGTTTGTCGATGCGTGTGTGTTTGTCGGTTTGTCGATGCGTGTGTGTTTGTCGGTTTGTCGATGCGTGTGTGTTTGTCGGTTTGTCGATGCGTGTGTGTTTGTCGGTTTGTCGATGCGTGTGTGTTTGTCGGTTTGTCGATGCGTGTGTGTTTGTCGGTTTGTCGATGCGTGTGTGTTTGTCGGTTTGTCGATGCGTGTGTGTTTGTCGGTTTGTCGATGTCTATGTGTGTTTGTCTGTTTGTCGATGTCTATGTGTGTTTGTCTGTTTGTCGATGTCTATGTGTGTTTGTCTGTTTGTCGATGTCTATGTGTGTTTGTCTGTTTGTCGATGTCTATGTGTGTTTGTCTGTTTGTCGATGTCTATGTGTGTTTGTCTGTTTGTACATGTGTGAGTACTTTGGATTCTAAATGTTTGTGTGTTTGTCTGTTTGTACATGTGTGAGTACTTTGGATTCTAAATGTTTGTGTGTTTTGGTTTGTAGATGTGTGTTCTCTTTAGTTTGTAGGTTTGTAGATGTGTGTTTTGGTTTGTAGGTGATTGTGTTTGTTGATTGGTAGATTTTGTGTGTGTTGGTTTATAGATGTGTCTATGTTGATTAGTAGATGTGTTTTTGTTGGTTTGCAGTTGTGTGTGTTTCTTGGTTTGTAGATGTTTGTGTGTGTTGGTTCATAGATGTGTTTGTGTTGGTTTGCAGATGTGTGTGTTGGTTTGTGGATGTATTTGTGTTGGTTTGCAGCTGTGTGTGCGCTTTAGTTTGTAGATGTTTGTGTTCTTTCATTTGTAGATTTTTGTGTGTTTTGGTTTGTAGATGTGTGTGCCTGTTAGTTTGTAGATGTGTTAGTGCTTTGATTTCTAAATATTTGTGTGGTTTGCTTTGTAGATGTGTCTGCATTTGTTGTTTTGTAGATGTGTGTGTGCTTTAGTTTGTAGATGTTTGTGTGTGTTGGTTTGTAGATGTGTGTGTTGGTTTGTAGCTGTATATGTATTGAGTTATAGATGCTTGTGTTTGTTGGCTGGTAGATTTTTTGTGTGTTGGTTTGTAGATGTGTTTGTGTTGGTTTGTACGTGTGTGTGCTTTAGTTTGTGTGTTTTGGTTTGTAGATGTGTATGTGTGTGCTGATTTGTAGATATCTGTGTTTGTACTTTTGTAAATATGTGTGTGTGTTGGTTTGTGGATGTGTGTGTTGGTTTGTGGATGCGTGTGTTGGTTTGTGGATGCGTGTGTTGGTTTGTGGATGCGTGTGTTGGTTTGTGGATGCGTGTGTTGGTTTGTGGATGCGTGTGTTGGTTTGTGGATGCGTGTGTTGGTTTGTGGATGCGTGTGTTGGTTTGTGGATGCGTGTGTTGGTTTGTGGATGCGTGTGTTGGTTTGTGGATGCGTGTGTTGGTTTGTGGATGCGTGTGTTGGTTTGTGGGTGCGTGTGTTGGTTTGTGGGTGCGTGTGTTGGTTTGTGGGTGCGTGTGTTGGTTTGTGGGTGCGTGTGTTGGTTTGTGGGTGCGTGTGTTGGTTTGTGGGTGCGTGTGTTGGTTTGTGGATGCGTGTGTTGGTTTGTGGATGCGTGTGTTGGTTTGTGGATGCGTGTGTTGGTTTGTGGATGCGTGTGTTGGTTTGTGGATGCGTGTGTTGGTTTGTGGATGCGTGTGTTGGTTTGTGGATGCGTGTGTTGGTTTGTGGGTGCGTGTGTTGGTTTGTGGGTGCGTGTGTTGGTTTGTGGGTGCGTGTGTTGGTTTGTGGGTGCGTGTGTTGGTTTGTGGGTGCGTGTGTTGGTTTGTGGGTGCGTGTGTTGGTTTGTGGGTGCGTGTGTTGGTTTGTGGGTGCGTGTGTTGGTTTGTGGGTGCGTGTGTTGGTTTGTGGGTGCGTGTGTTGGTTTGTGGGTGCGTGTGTTGGTTTGTGGGTGCGTGTGTTGGTTGGTTTGTGGGTGCGTGTGTTTGTTGGTTTGTGGGTGCGTGTGTTTGTTGGTTTGTGGGTGCGTGTGTTTGTTGGTTTGTAGATGCGTGTGTTTGTTGGTTTGTAGATGCGTGTGTTTGTTGGTTTGTAGATGCGTGTGTTTGTTGGTTTGTAGATGCGTGTGTTTGTTGGTTTGTAGATGCGTGTGTTTGTTGGTTTGTAGATGCGTGTGTTTGTTGGTTTGTAGATGCGTGTGTTTGTTGGTTTGTAGATGCGTGTGTTTGTTGGTTTGTAGATGCGTGTGTTTGTTGGTTTGTAGATGCGTGTGTTTGTTGGTTTGTAGATGCGTGTGTTTGTTGGTTTGTAGATGCGTGTGTTTGTTGGTTTGTAGATGCGTGTGTTTGTTGGTTTGTAGATGCGTGTGTTTGTTGGTTTGTAGATGCGTGTGTTTGTTGGTTTGTAGATGCGTGTGTTTGTTGGTTTGTAGATGCGTGTGTTTGTTGGTTTGTAGATGCGTGTGTTTGTTGGTTTGTAGATGCGTGTGTTTGTTGGTTTGTAGATGCGTGTGTTTGTTGGTTTGTAGATGCGTGTGTTTGTTGGTTTGTAGATGCGTGTGTTTGTTGGTTTGTCGATGCGTGTGTTTGTTGGTTTGTCGATGCGTGTGTTTGTTGGTTTGTCGATGCGTGTGTTTGTTGGTTTGTCGATGCGTGTGTTTGTTGGTTTGTCGATGCGTGTGTTTGTTGGTTTGTCGATGCGTGTGTTTGTTGGTTTGTCGATGCGTGTGTTTGTTGGTTTGTCGATGCGTGTGTTTGTTGGTTTGTCGATGCGTGTGTTTGTTGGTTTGTCGATGCGTGTGTTTGTTGGTTTGTCGATGCGTGTGTTTGTTGGTTTGTCGATGCGTGTGTTTGTTGGTTTGTCGATGCGTGTGTTTGTTGGTTTGTCGATGCGTGTGTTTGTTGGTTTGTCGATGCGTGTGTTTGTTGGTTTGTCGATGCGTGTGTTTGTTGGTTTGTCGATGCGTGTGTTTGTTGGTTTGTCGATGCGTGTGTTTGTTGGTTTGTCGATGCGTGTGTTTGTTGGTTTGTCGATGCGTGTGTTTGTTGGTTTGTCGATGCGTGTGTTTGTTGGTTTGTCGATGCGTGTGTTTGTTGGTTTGTCGATGCGTGTGTTTGTTGGTTTGTCGATGCGTGTGTGTGTTGGTTTGTCGATGCGTGTGTGTGTTGGTTTGTCGATGCGTGTGTGTGTTGGTTTGTCGATGCGTGTGTGTGTTGGTTTGTCGATGCGTGTGTGTGTTGGTTTGTCGATGCGTGTGTGTGTTGGTTTGTCGATGCGTGTGTGTGTTGGTTTGTCGATGCGTGTGTGTGTTGGTTTGTCGATGCGTGTGTGTGTTGGTTTGTCGATGCGTGTGTGTGTTGGTTTGTCGATGCGTGTGTGTGTTGGTTTGTCGATGCGTGTGTGTGTTGGTTTGTCGATGCGTGTGTGTGTTGGTTTGTCGATGCGTGTGTGTGTTGGTTTGTCGATGCGTGTGTGTGTTGGTTTGTCGATGCGTGTGTGTGTTGGTTTGTCGATGCGTGTGTGTGTTGGTTTGTCGATGCGTGTGTGTGTTGGTTTGTCGATGCGTGTGTGTGTTGGTTTGTCGATGCGTGTGTGTGTTGGTTTGTCGATGCGTGTGTGTGTTGGTTTGTCGATGCGTGTGTGTGTTGGTTTGTCGATGCGTGTGTGTGTTGGTTTGTCGATGCGTGTGTGTGTTGGTTTGTCGATGCGTGTGTGTGTTGGTTTGTCGATGCGTGTGTGTGTTGGTTTGTCGATGCGTGTGTGTGTTGGTTTGTCGATGCGTGTGTGTGTTGGTTTGTCGATGCGTGTGTGTGTTGGTTTGTCGATGCGTGTGTGTGTTGGTTTGTCGATGCGTGTGTGTGTTGGTTTGTCGATGCGTGTGTGTGTTGGTTTGTCGATGCGTGTGTGTGTTGGTTTGTCGATGCGTGTGTGTGTTGGTTTGTCGATGCGTGTGTGTGTTGGTTTGTCGATGCGTGTGTGTGTTGGTTTGTCGATGCGTGTGTGTGTTGGTTTGTCGATGCGTGTGTGTGTTGGTTTGTCGATGCGTGTGTGTGTTGGTTTGTCGATGCGTGTGTGTGTTGGTTTGTCGATGCGTGTGTGTTTTGGTTTGTCGATGCGTGTGTGTTTTGGTTTGTCGATGCGTGTGTGTTTTGGTTTGTCGATGCGTGTGTGTTTTGGTTTGTCGATGCGTGTGTGTTTTGGTTTGTCGATGCGTGTGTGTTTTGGTTTGTCGATGCGTGTGTGTTTTGGTTTGTCGATGCGTGTGTGTTTTGGTTTGTCGATGCGTGTGTGTTTTGGTTTGTCGATGCGTGTGTGTTTTGGTTTGTCGATGCGTGTGCTGGGTGTTTCTTCTTGGGTGCTCCGTGGTTTGTTCTTGGGTGCTGGGTGGTTTTTTGTGTGCTGGGTGGTTTTTTGCTTGGATGCTGGGTGTTTTTTCTTGAGTCCTGGGTGGTTTTATTTTGGGTACTGGGTGGTTTTGTCTTGGTTGCTGGGTGGTGTTTTGGGTACTGGATGGTTTTGTCTTGGTTCCTGGGTGGTTTTATGGGTAATGGGAGATTTTTTTCTTTTGTGCTGGGTTGCTTTTTTGGGTCCTGGGTGTTTTCTTCTTGGGTGCTAAGTGTGTTTTTGGGTACTGGGTGTTTTTTTTCTTGGGTGCTGGGTGGTATTTTTGGGTACTGGGTGTTTTTTTCTCTTGCTTGCTGAAGGGTTTTTTTGGGTGCTGGGTGTTTTTATCTTGTGTGCTGGCTGGTTTCTTTGGGTGCTGTGTTTCTTTGGGTGCTGTGTGTTTCTTTGGGTGCTGTGTGTTTCTTTGGGTGCTGGGTGCTTTTTTTGGGTACTGAGTGGTTTTTTTCTTGGTTGCTGCATTTTTTCATGGGTGCTGGGTGTTTTTTCATGGGTGCTGGGTGGTGTTTTTCTTGGGTGCTGGGTGGTGTTTTTCTTGGGTGCTGGGTGGTGTTTTTCTTGGGTGCTGGGTGGTGTTTTTCTTGGGTGCTGGGTGGTGTTTTTCTTGGGTGCTGGGTGGTGTTTTTCTTGGGTGCTGGGTGGTGTTTTTCTTGGGTGCTGGGTGGTGTTTTTCTTGGGTGCTGGGTGTTTTTTTCTTGGGGGCTGGGTGTTTTTTTCTTGGGGGCTGGGTGTTTTTTTCTTGGGGGCTGTGTGGCTTTTTTGGCTTCTGGGTGTTTTCTTCTTGGGTGCTGGGTGTTGTTTTTTTGGGTACTGGCTCTTTTCTTCTTGGGTGCTAAGTGTGTTTTTCGGTACTGCGTGTTTTCTTTCTTGGGTGCTGGTGGTTTTCTCTTGGGTGTTGGGTGGCATTTTTGCGTACTGGGTGGTTTTTTTCTTGCTTGCTGAATGTTTATTTGCGTGCTGGGTGTTTTTATCTTGGGTGGTGGGTGGTTCTTTTGGGTGCTGGGTGCTTTTATTTTGGGTAGTGGGTGTTTTTTTTGGGTAGTGGGTGTTTTTTTTCTTGGATGCTGGGTGTTGTTTTCTTGGGTGCTGGGTGGCTTTTTTGGGTACTGGGTGTTTTTTTTCTTGCGTGCTGGGTGCTCTTTTTGGCTGCTGGGTGTTTTTTGGGTACTGGGTGGTTTTTTTGAGTGCCAGGTGGTTTTTTTTGGTGCTGGGTGTTTTTTATGCTTACTGGGTGTTTTTTGGGTACTGGGTGTTTTTTTTTCTTGCGTGCTGGGTGCTCTTTTTGGGTGCTGGGTGCTCTTTTTGGGTGCTGGGTGCTCTTTTTGGGTGCTGGATGCTCTTTTTGGGTGCTGGGTGCTCTTTTTGGGTGCTGGGTGTTTATTGGGTACTGGGTGGTTTTTTTGAGTGCCGGGTGGTTTTTTTGGGTGCTGGGTGTTTTTTTATGTTTACTGGGTGTTTTTTGGGTGCTGGGTGTTTTTTTCTTGGGTGCTGGGCGTTTTTTTCTGGTTGCTGTGTGGTTTTGCTTGGGTGCTGGGTTGTTTTTTCGGGTACTGGGTTGATTTCTCTTGGTTGCTTGTGCGGCTTTTTTGGGTGCTGGGTGTTTTTTTCTTGGTTGTTGGGTGGGTTTTTTGTGTGTACGAGTGGTTTTTTGCGTACTGGGTGTTTTTCTTTGGGTGCTGGGTGTTTTTTTCTTGGTTGCTGGGTGGTTTTTTTGGGTGCTGGGTACTCGATCCGCTGTTTCCCTCACACTCACCCGGTTTGACTCTCCGCGCTGCCCCTTTTGCGAATGAGAGGAATCGCCTGACTATGAGGGATGATACGCGCATGCCCATTGGAAGAAAAGCCGGTGGGCCGTGACGACGAGGCGCATGCTCAACGTGTGGCGGCTCCGCGCATGCCCAGCCCGCAGCCCATGGCGGTTGTGCGCACGCCCAGCGAACGGCCCGTGGACGTTGTGCGCATGTTCGGCAGCGCAATGGCGGAAGATTTGCAGATAGTGGAAGATGTGCGGATTGACCCGAGCGGGTTGTATAAATATGTTTTAATCCGGGTTTGGCAGGACAATGGGAGCGGCCAAGAGAAGAACATCGTGCGGGGCTGGGCTTCGGCAGAGTATCACGGTAATAGCCGGCGAGGCGGGGGTATTGTCACTGGGCTAATAATCCCAAGACCCGGGTTCCAATCCCGAATTCAGTCAATACATTAAAAGTCAAATGATGACCAGAAAACCATGGTTGTTATGGTTTTGTGCTGGGTGAAGGGAATCTGCCATCCTTACCTGGTCTGGCCCCTACATGTGACTCCAGACCCACAGCAATGTGGTTGATTCTGAGATGGCCCAGCAAGCCACTCAGTTGTATCAAACCGCTCCAAAGTCATAAAAAAGGAATGAAACCAGACATACCACCCAGCATCGACCTAGGCACCGGACACAACAACGGCAATCTCAGCCCTGTCGACCCTGCAAAATCCTCCTTACTAACATTTGGGGGCTTCTGCCAAAATTGGGAGAGCTGTCTCACAGACTAGTCAAGCAACAGCCTGACATAGTCAAAAACAAAAACAGAATTACCTGGAAAAACTCAGCAGGTCTGGCAGCATCAGCGGAGAAGAAAAGAGTTGACGTTTCGAGTCCTCATGACCCTTCAACAGAACTAAGTAAAAATAAGAGAGGGGTGAAATATAAGCTAGTTTAAGGTGGGGGGTGGGGGGAGAGAATTTGGCGGAGGGGGGGGCGTTGGTTGTAGGGACAAGCAAGCAGTGATAGGAGCAGATAATCAAAAGATGTCACAGATAAAGGAACGAAGAGGTGTTGATGGTGGTGATATTATCTAAGCGAATGTGCTAATTAAGAATGGATGGCAGGACACTCAAGGTACAGCTCTAGTGGGGGTGGGGTGGAAAGACTGACAGGGCATTACAGGTATAGATTTAAAAATAATGGAAATAGGTGGGAAAAGAAAAATCTATATAAATTATTGGAACAAACAAAAGGGAGGGGGAAGAAACGGAAAGGGGGTGGGGATGGAGGAGGGAGTTCAAGATCTAAAGTTGTTGAATTCAGTATTCAGTCCGGAAGGCTGTAAAGTGCCTAGTCAGAAGATGAGGTGCTGTTCCTCCAGTTTGCGTCTGGAACAATGCAGCAAGCCAAGGACAGACATGTGGGCAAGAGAGCAGGATGGAGTGTTAAAATGGCAAGCGACAGGGAGGTTTGGGTCTTTCTTGCGGACAGACTGCAGGTGTTCTGCAAAGCGCTCGCCCAGTTTACGTTTGGTCTCTCCAGTGTAGAGGAGACCGCATTGGGAGCAACGAATGCAGTAGACTAAGTTAGGGGAAATGCAAGTGAAATGCTGCTTCACTTGAAAGGAGTGTTTGGGCCCTTGGACGGTGAGGAGAGAGGAAGTGAAGGGGCAGGTGTTGCATCTTCTGAGTGGGCATGGGGAGGTGCCATAGGTGGGGGTTGAGGAGTAGGGGGTGATGGAGGAGTGGACCAGGGTGTCCCGGAGCAAACGATCCCTACGGAATGCCGCCGGGGGGGTGAAGGGAAGATGTGTTTGGTGGTGGCATCATGTTGGAGTTGGCAGAAATGGCGGAGGTTGATCCTTTGACCTGTTGAGTTTTTCCAGGTAATTCTGTTTTTGTTTTGGATTTCCAGCATCCGCAGGAGTTTTTTGTTTTTAAGCCTGACATAGTCATCCTCACGGAATCATACCTTACAGATAATGTCCCAGAGACCGCCATCACCATCCCTGGGTATGTCCTGTCCCACCGGCAGGACATACCCAGCAGAGGTGGCAGCACAATGGTATACAGTCAGGAGGAAGTTGCCCTAGGAGTCCTCAACATCGACTGCAGACCCCATGAAGTCTCATGGCATCAGGTCAAACATGGGCAAGGAAACCTCCTGATTGCCAGGTACTGCCCTCCCTCAGCTGATGAATCAGCACTCTTCCATGTTGAACAGCACTTGGAGGAAGCAAGGACACAGAAAGTACTCTGGTTGGGGGTCTTCAGTGTCCATCACCAAGAGTAGCTCGGTAGCACCACTACTGACCGAGCTGGCCACGTCTTAAAGGGCATAGCTGCTAGACTGGGTCTGCAGCAGGTGGTGAGGGAACCAACCTCATGCTCACTAAAACAAAAATACCTGGAAAAACTCAGCAGGTCTGGCAGCATCTGCGGAGAGGAACACAGTTAACGTTCCGAGTCTGAATGACCCTTCAACAGAACTAAGTAAAAATAGAAGAGAGGTGAAATATAAGCTAGTTTAAGGGGTGTTGGGACAAGTAGAGCTGGATAGAGGGCCACCCTGGTCCACTCCTCCATCACCCCCTACACCTCAACCCCCTCCCACGGCACCTTCCCATGTAACTGCAGAAGGTGCAACACCTGCCCCTTTACTTTCTCCTCACCGTTCAAGGGCCCAAACACTCCTTTCAAGTGAAGCAGTATTTCACTTGCACTTCCCTCAATTTAGTCTACTGCATTCGTCGCTCCCAATGCGGTTTCCCCTACATTGGAGAGACCAAACGCAGACTGGGTGACCGCTTTGCAGAACACCTTCGGTCTGTCTGCAAGCATTACCCAGACCTCCCTGTCACTTGCCATTTCAACACTCCACCCTGCTCTCATGCCCACATGTCTGTCCTTAACTTGCTGCATTGTTCCAGTGAAGCTCAACGCAAACTGGAGGAACAGCACCTCATCTTCCGACTAGGCACTTTACAGCCTTCCGGACTGAATATTGAGTTCAACAATTTTAGATCATGAACTCTCTCCTCCATCCCCACCCCCTTTCCAATCCCCCCCCCACTTTTTCCAATAATTTATGTAGATTTTTCTTTTCCCACCTACTTCCATTATTTTTAAATGTATTTCCATCCATTGTTTTATCTCTACCTTTTAGCCTTTTTTGATTCCTTCACCCCACCCCACCCCCACTAGGGCTATCTGTACCTTGCTTGTCTTGCTTTCTACCCTTAATTAGCACATTCCTCAGATCATATCACCACCTTCAACACTTCTTTGTCCTTTTGTCTGTGGCATCTTTTGGTTATCTCCACCTATCACTGGCCCTCTATCCAGCTCTACTTGTCCCACCCCCCCTTAAACTAGCTTATATTTCACCTCTCTTCTATTTTTACTTAATTCTGTTGAAGGGTCATTCGGACTCTAAACGTTATCGGTGCTCCTCTCCGCAGATGCTGCCAGACCTGCTGAGTTTTTCCAGGTATTTTTGTTTTTGTTTTGTGTTTCCAGCATCCGCAGTTTTTTGCTTTTATCTCATGCTCACTAAACCTGCCTGCCACAGATGTGTCTGTCCATGACAGTATCAGTTGAAGTGACCAGTGCACAGTCCTTGTGGAGAGGAAGTCCTGTCTTCACTTTGAGGATACCCTCCATCTTGTTGTGTGGCACTACCACCGTGCTGAATGGGATGGATTTCAAACATCTAGCAACCAAAGACTGGGCATCCAGGAGGTGCTGTGGGCCGTCAGTAGCAGCAGAATTGTCCTCAACTGCAATTTATAACCTCATGGCCCGGCATATCCCCCACTCTACCATTACCACCAACCCAGGGGATCAACCCTAGCTCAATGAAGAGTGCAGGAGGGCATGCCAGGAGCAGCATCAGGCATACCTAAAAATGAGGTGTCAGCCTGGTGAAGCCACAACACAGGACTACTTGCATACCAAACAGCGTAAGAAGCAAGTGATAGACAGAGCTAAGCGATCCCACAACCAACGGATCAGATTTAAGCTCTGCAGTCCTGCCACATCCAGTCATGAATGGTGGCGGATAATTAAACAACTCACTGAAAGAGGCTCCACAAATATCCCCATCCTCAATGATGGGGGAAGCCCAGCACATCAGCGCAAAAGATAAGGCTGCAGAATTTGCAACAACCTTCAGCCAGAAGTGCCGAGTGGATGATTCGTCTCGGTTCCCTTCAGAGGTCCCCAGCATCACAGATGCCAATCTCAAGCCAATTTGATTCACTCCCCGTGATATCAAGAAACGGCTGAAGGCACTGGATACTGCATAGGTTATGGGCCCTGACAATATTCCGGCAATAGTGCTGAAGACTTGTGCTCCAGAACTTGCTGCACCCCTAGCCAAGCTGTTCCAGTACAGATACAACACTGGCATCTATCTGGCTATGTGGAAAATTGCCCAGGTATGTCCTGTATACAAAAAGCAGGATAATTCCAACCCGGCCAGTTGCTGCCTCATCAGTCTAGTCTCGATTATCAGTAAATGAAGGAAGGGGTCATCAACAGTGCTAACAAGCGGCACTTGCTTAGCCATATCCTGCTCACTGACGCCCAGTTTGGGTTCCACCAGGGTCACTCAGCACCTGACATCATTACAGCCTTGGTTCAAACATGGACAAAAGAGCTGAACCCCAGAGGTGATGTGAGTGACTGTCCTTGACATCAAGGCTGCATTTGACCAAGTGTGACATCAAGGAGCCCTAGCAAAACTGGAGTCAATGGGAATCAGGGGGAAAACTCTCCATTGGCTTGGGGTCATACCTCGCACAAAGGAAGATGGTTGTGGTTATTCCAGGACATCACTGCAGGAGTTCCTCAGGGTAGTGTCCTAGGCCCAACCATCTTCAGTTGCTTCATCAATGACCTTCCTTCCATCATAAGGTCAGAAGTGGGGATGTTCGTTGATGATTGCACAATGTTTAGCACCATTCGTGACTCCTCAGATACTGAAGCAGTCCATGTCCAAATACAGCAAGACTTGGACAATATCCAGGCTTGGGCTGACAAGTGGCAAGTAACATTTGCACCACACAAGTGTCAGGCAATGACCATCTCCAACAAGAGAGTATCTAACCATCGCCCCATGACATTCAATGGCATTACCATCACTGAATCCCCGAGTATCAACATCCTGGGGGTTACCCTTAATGCCATACTCAGTCAGTTCAGTTTCTGATCATTAAAAAAAAGGTATTTACCCTGAGACAAAGGGAAAGGATAATACAGGAACAGAGTCACTGGGGTATGTTTATAACCAGGATCAAAGCCAAAAGGAGAAGGAACAGGAACCAATAAGCACAATACTGCAGAGTATTTTATTTATCCTTTCGCAGCACGTGGGCATCACTGGCTCGGCTGGCATTTATTGCCCATCCCTAATTGCCCTTGAGAAGGTGGCGGTGAGCTGCCTTCTTAAACCGCTGCAGTCCATGTGGTGTAGGTACACCCACAGTGCTGTTAGGAAGGGCGTTCCAGGATTTTGCCCTGGCGACAGTGAAGGAACAGTGATATATTTCCAAGTCAGGATGGTGAGTGACTTGGAGGGGAATTTCCAGGTGATGGTGTTCCTATGTGTCTGCTGCCCTTGTCCATCTAGATGGTAGTGGTTGTGGGTTTGGAAGATGTTGTCGGAAGAAAATCTGGAATAAAAACAGAAAACAGCTGGAAATACTCTGCAGGTCAGGCAGCATCTGTAGAAAGAAAAACAGTTAATGTTTCAGTTTGATGGCTTTTCATCGGAACTGGGAAAAGTTAGAGATGTAATAGGTTTTCAGCAAGGGGTGGGTGGGACAAGGGCTAAAGGAAGGTCTGTGATCAGGTGGAAGACAGGAGAGATTGAATGACAGAAGAGTTAGTCTGACAGGGCCGATGGGGCAGGGAAAGAAACAGAAGGTGTGCCTGGAGGAGGTGTGCTGACTGAAAGAAGAAATGAGAAAAACCAAAACATGCAAAGTAAAGGAAACAAAATGGAAACAAACTGAGATTACAGTCAGAAATCGTTAAACTCAGAAGGCTGTAAACTGCCTGCTTGAAAGATGAGATGCTGTTCCTCGAGCTTAGGTCTGGGATTAGTTTTTGGAATGAATCTGGGTGGAAGGGGTATGAACAGGAAAGCATTTTACTGATACTAATATAAAAGCAAAATACTGCGGATGCTGGAAATCTGAAACAAAAACAAAAATAGCTGGAAAAACTCAGGTCTGACAGCATCCGTTCTGATTAAAAGTCATACGGACTCGAAACGTTATCTTTATTCCTCTCCGCAGATGCTGTCAGACCTGCTGAGTTTTTCCAGCTATTTTTGTTTTTGTTACTGATATTAATAGTTCAGTTGGATTTAGGGTGGTTACAGGAAAGGATAAAGATAGACCAAAAGTGAAAGAAACCCTGGATGGACCAGAAATTGATAAACAGGAGATATTAGAAAGATTGGGCAAGATGAGATGTATCCAAGGATACGGAGAAAAATAAGGGTGGAAATTGCAGAGGCACTGGCCATAATCCTTAGATACAGGGGGCGGTGCCAGAGGACAAGAGAATTGCAAATGTTACACCCTTGTTCAAAAAAGGTGTAAGGATAAGCCCAGCAACTACAGGTCAGTCAGTCAGTTTAACCTCGGTGGTGAGGAAGCTATTAGAAATGATGACCTGCAACAAAACTAACGGTCACCTGGGTAAATGCAGGTTAATTAAGGAAAGCGAACATGGATTTGTCAAAGGCAAATTGTGTTTAACTTTTTTGATGAGGTGATGGCAAGGGTTGATGAAAGTAATGTGATGTACATGGATGTCCACAGGGCGTTTCTATAGAGCAGTTGGAGTAACTTTGTTGAGGATATTCCTCATGATTGAAGAAAGGTTGCCCAGGGATATATAGCAATTTGATAAATTCTTAAAGCACTTCCTGTAGCCAGGGAGAGGTGAAGTCACAGAGTGACTGATTCTGGGGATTGTACACATACTTCCCATTTACAAATGAAAAATCTATTTCCTATAATTATTTAGGACACGTCACTGAGGTTGAGGGAGCTTTACAGTAACCCATGTTGAGAATGCTTGTAGTGAATTAGTTAATATGGTACCTTCCTGAAATGGTTTTGTGTTTTACTGTAACCACAGCTGACATCTACGATCAGGTGTCTACCTGGATTGAGAAACAGGGTCTGCATTGTGAGTGCCAGGGCGGTGGTCGAATTAACCACAATAGTGCAGAGAAGAAGATCCACGTGTATGGATACTCCATGGTAAGTACAGAGGGGAAATGCACAGTTTATTGCAGAAGAATCTAGGAAAATGCACAGGAAGAGCTGCAGACTCCCCTTGGCTCAGTGATTACAGGCAGAGTTCACAGTTAAACATAATCTCGAGGAGAACAAGCAGTCACACTTTATCCTAGGTTTGTGCTAAATTAGCTAATCTGATTTAATTCCACCCTTTGGATTAGAGAGCAGAAATCAGCCAGACTTCCCACTCTAGTCATCAAGCACTCTCTGATTTGGGGGCGGTGTGTCCCCTGATTAAGGAAGGTGCAGGGGTGTGTAATGGGGGGGTTGCAAGGCCCCCTATGGGAAGGAGAATGCATATGCACACTGATTGGGGATGGAGTGTATGTGTGCACATCTGTTGAGTACAGGATCGGCCTATAAAAGACTTAGCGACCCTCAAGGGAAGAAGAAGAAATTCCTCTTCATCTCCATCTAAAATGGGCAATCCCTTATTTTGAAGCTGCCCATTAGTTCTAGATTTCTCCACGGGGGAAACATCCTCTCAGAATCTTATATGTTTCATTAAGATCACCTCTCATTCTTCTAAACTCCAATGGGCACAGGCCCAACCTGCTCAACCTTTCCTTGTAAGACAACCCTTTCATCCTAGGAATCAGTCTAGTGAATCTTCTCTGAACTGCTTCCAGTGCCAGGGTATCTCTCCTCAAGTAAGGTGATCAAATCTGTACACAGTACTCTAGGTATGATCTCACCAATGCCCTGTACAACAGCTGTAGCAAGACTTCTCTACTTATATACTCCATCCCCCTTGCAATAAAGGACAACATTCCACTTGTCTTCCTAATTACTTGCTGTACCTGCATGCTGACTTTGGTGATTCATGTACAAGGACACCCAGTGCCACAGCGTGCTACAGTCTTTCTCTATTTAAATGATATTCTGCTTTTCTATTCTTCCCTTTGAAGTGGACAACTTCACAATTTCCCACATTATATTTCATCTGCCAGTTTGTGCCCACTAACTTAACCTATCTGTATGCCTTTGCTGACCCTTTGTATCCTCCTCACAACTTGCTTTCCCATCTATCTTTGTATCATCGGCAAATTTGATTACAGTACAGTCGGTCTCTTCATTCAAGACATTAATATAGATTGTAAGTAGTTGAGGCCCCAGCACTGATCCCTGTGGCACTCCACCCGTCACAGTTTTCCAACCTGGAAATCACCTATTTATCTTGAGTCTCTGTTTCCTGTTAGCCAATCCTCTTTCCATGCTAAGGCAGAGGTGGATAGATTCTTGGTAAGCAAGGGGGTGATAGGTTATCAGGGGTAGAGATGCAGATTTGAAGTTACTATCAGATCAGCCATGATTTTATTAAATCGCAGAGCAGGTTCGAGGGGTCAAATGGCCGACTCCTGCTCGTTCGTATGTTCACCCCCAACTTTCTGGATAGTGATTCCTCTTTTCTCTACTTTACACACCGCCCCTCCCCGGCTGAAGTCAGCTAATTCAGCAATTCAGTCCCTCAAGCAGTGTGCAGGGCCAGCCAATGTGTGGGGAAGGCCAGCCAGTGTGCGAGGGGGGTTGGAGGGCAGCAGGCGAGCTGGGAGTTGGCGGCAGCCAGCCAGTGTGTGGGAAGGCAGGGGGGTTTGGGGGCAACCTGTGTGCAATGCGGGGGGCAGCAGCCAGCGTATGGGGTGGGGGGGTGGGTGTGTGTGTGGGCGTGGGCAGTGCAGTCAACATGTGTTAAAGGACGGCTGATTCTGGCAGTGGATGATGTGCTGAGCTTCTGTATGCTACTCACTGTCAGTAATCTGCAGTAAGTTCCAACGAGCCTCTCGTTATGGAAACTTTCTCTTCGAGGAGCTGCTGATTAATGGGAGGTCATATGGACATATGATTTAGGAATAGGCCACTCGGCCCCTCCAGCCGGCTCCACCATTCGGTAAGATCACGGCTAATCTTATTGTAACCTCAACCCCGCATTTCTGCCTACTCCTGATAACCTTTCACCCCCTTGTTAGTCAAGAATCTATCTAGCTCTGCCTTAAAAATATTCAAAGACTCTGCTTTCACCGCCTTTTGAGGAAGCGAGTTCCAAAGACTCTCAACCGTCTGAGAGAAAAAGTTTCTCCTCATCTCTGTCTTAAATTAGCGACCCCTTATTTTTAAACAGTGACCCCCTAATTCTAGACTCTCCCACAAGAGGAAACATCCTCTCCATATCCACCCTGCCAAGCCCCCTCAGGATCTTCTCTGTTTCAATCAAGTCGCCTCTCACTCATCTAAACTCCAGTGGGTACAAGTCTAACCTGTACAGCCTTTCCTCATAATACAACTTGCCCATTCCTGGTATTAGCTTAGTAAACCTTCTCTGAACTGCTTCTAACACATTTACATTTTTGTTTAAATAAGGAGACCAGTACTCCAGGTGTGGTCTCAGCAATGCCCTGTACAACTGAAGCATAACCTCCTTACTGAGTGGCAGGAAGCAGAAGGTGATGGTCGAGGGGTGTTTTTGTGACTGGATGCCTGTGTCCAGTGGGGTTCCACAGGGATCAGTGTTGGGTCCCTTGCTGTTTGTGGCATATATAAACGATTTAGACTTGAATGTAGGAGGGTTGATCAGTAAGCTCGCGGATGACACAAAAATTGGTGGGGTGGTAAATATTGAGGATAGCCTTAGGTTACAGGAGGATATAGACGGGCTGGTCAGATGGGCTGATCAGTGGCAAATGGAATTTAATCCGGTTAAGTGTGAGGTGATGCACTTGGGCAGGACAAATAAGGCACGGGAATACACGATGAATGGTAGGACCCTGGGAAGTACCGAGGATTAGAGGGACCTTGGTGTGCATGTGCACCGGTCCTTTAAGGTAGTGGGACAGGTAGATAAGGTGGTTAAGAAGGCATATGGGATACTTGCCTTTATTAGCCGAGGCATAGAATATAAGAGCAGGGAGGTTATGCTGGAATTGTATAAAACGCTGGTTAGGCCACAGCTAGAGTATTGCGTGCAGCTCTGGAATCCGCATTATAGGAAGGATGTGATTGCACTAGAGAGTGCAGAGGAGATTTACCAGAATGTTTCCTGGGCTGGAGAGTTTTAGTTATGAGGAGAGATTGGATAGACTGGGGTTATTTTCCCTGGAGCAGAGGAGATTGAGGGGGGATATGATTGAAGTGTATAAAATTATGAGGGGCATAGATAGGGTAGACAGGAAGGAACTTTTCCCCTTGGTGGAGGGATCAATAACCAGGGAGCATAGATTTAAGGTAAGGGGCAGGAGGCTTAAAGGGGATATGAGGAAGAACTTTTTCACCCAGAGGGTGGTGGGATTCTGGAACTCACTGCCTGAGGCAGAAACCCTCATAACATTTCAGAAGTATTTGGATGTGCACTTGCGATGCCATGGCATACAAGGCTATAGGCCTAGTGCTGGAAAATGGGATTAGAATAGTTAGGTACTTGTTTGACCGGTGTAGACTCAATGGACCGAAAGGCCTTTTTCTGTGCTGTAGACCTCTATGACTCTACTTTTGTAATCAATTCCCCTCACAATAAATATTAACAATCTAATAGCTCTCCTAATTACCTGCTGTACCTGCATATTAACCTTTTGTAATTCCTGCACTAGGACATCTGGATCCCTCTGAATCTCAGAGCCCTGCAATCTCTCACCATTTAGATAAAAAGCTTTTTTATTCTTCCTGCCTAAATGAACAATTTCACATTATACTCCATTTGTTAGATCTTTGCCCACTCACTTAACTTATCTATGCCTCTTTGTAGCCTCCTTATCTCCTTTTCACAATTTACTTTCCTATCTATCTTTGTGTCGCTGTAAATTTAGCAAATTGTAAAAAGTTGAGGCCCCAGCACTGATCCCTGTGGCACCCCAATAGCCACATCCTGCCAACCAGAAAAAGACCCTTTTATGCCAACTCTGTTTCCCGTTAGCCTGCCAATCTCCTATCCATGCCAATATGTTACCCTCTACCCCATGAGCTTTTATTTTCTGCAATAATCTTTAATGTGGCAGATTATCAAATGCCTTCTGGAAATCTTCATCCACAGCACATGTGACTCCTTCAAAGAACTCCAATAAATTGGTTAAATTTGATTTCCCTTTTGCAAAGCCATGTTGACTTTGTCTGATTGCCTTGAGTTTTTAAGTGCTCTGCTATAACGTCTTTAATAATAGCTTCTAACATTTTCCCTATGGCAGATGTTAGGCTAACTGGCCTGCAGTTTCCTGCTTTCTGTCTCCCTCCCTTTTTTTGAATAAAGGAGTTACATTCGCTATTTTCCAGTCTAATGGAACCTTCCCAGAATCTAGGGAATTTTGGAAAATTAAAACCAGTACATCAACTATCTCATTAGCCACTCCTTTTAAGACCTTAGGGTGAAGTCCATCTGGACCTGGGGATTGGTCAGCCTGCAGTCCCAATAATCTGCTCAATACCACTTTACTGGTGATTGTAATTTTCCCAAGTTCCTCCCTCCCTTCCATTTCCTGATTTACAGCCATTTCTGGGATGTTACTTGTGTCCTCTATAGTGAAGATCAAAGAAAAATACATGTTTAATTCATCTGCCATCTCCTTAATTTCTATATATCAATTCCCCAGACACACACTCTACAGGAAGAACACTCACTTTGTTAACTCTTATTTAAATATCTATAGAAACTAATATCCGTCTTTGCATTTCTAGCTAGTTTTCTCCCACACTCTAATTTTTCTCTCCTTATTAATCTTTTTGTCATTCTTTGCTGTTCTTTATATTCTTTCCAGTCTTCTGACCTGCCACCTGTCTTGCAAAATTATATGCTTTTTCTTGAAGTTTGACACTATCTTTAACTTTTTTAATTAACCACTGATAGTGGGCCCTCCCCTTGGATTTTTTTTCTCATTGTAATGTATCTATTCTTTGTATTCTGAAATATCCCTTTAAATGCCTGCCACTGAACCTCTATTGACTTATCCCTTAACCTCATTTGCCAGCTCACTTTAGCTAACTTTGCTTTCATGCCCTCGTAATTGCCCTTAATTAAGTTTAAAATACTAGTCTTGGACACACTTGTTTCTCCCTCAAACTGAATGTTAAATTCAGTCATATTATGATCGCTGCTAACAAGGGGTGCCTTCACTATGAGGTTATCAATTAATCCCATCTCATTGCTCAATACCAGATCTAGTGTAGCCTGCTCTCTGGTTGGCTCCAGAATGTGCTGTTCTAAGAAACTATCCTGAAAACATTTTAGGAACTCCTCATCTAGGCTACCATTGCCCATCTGACTTTTCCAGTCTATATGTAGATTAAAATCCCCCATGATTATTGCTGTACTTTCTGACAAACTCCCATTATCTCTTTTATACTCTATCCTACTGTGTAGTTACAATTAGGAGGCCTGTACACTACTCCCACAAGTGACTTCTTGCCTTTATCATTCCTCATCTCAACCCAAACTGCTTCAACATCCCGCTTTCCTGAACTTAGGCCATCCCTCTTTAATCATCTTTTCCTAACTTCCTGTCCTTCCTAAGTAACACGTGCCCTTCAATATTCAGGTCCCAATCTATGTCATCCACTAAACATGCCTCTGTAATGGCGATCAGATCGTACTTATTTATTTCTATTTGCAATATGAGTTCATCTGTTTTGTTTTGAATGCTATGTGTGTTTAGAAACAGAGCCTTTAGTTTTGTCCTTTTATTATTTTTGTAGTGTCTAGCCTTATCTGCTGATATACTCTTAGAATTGTACTCTCTGTCCTTTCCAGTCACAGTCTGTTTATCATTTCCCATATTAATACCTGTTTATCTTGCCTTTACTCTTTTACCGCATCTTGCCAAATTTAATAACTTGCCTCCACTATCCAATTTAAAACCCTCTCTACCTCCCTAGTTAGGTGACTTGCGAGCACACCAGCCCCAGCACGGTTCAGGTACAGACCATCCCAATGGTACAGATCCCCTTTTCCCCAATACTAGTGTCCGTGCCTCAGAAAGCAGAACCCACTTCACCCGCACCAGTCTTTGAGCCACACATTTATTTCTCGAATCTTATTTACCCGAAGCCATTTTGCATGTGGCACAGGTAATGGTATGTGGACCCGCCTGCGTGTGTGTGCGGATCCGCCTGCGCCTGCCCGCGGGTGCGGACCCGCCCGCGCCTGCCCGCGGGTGCGGACCCGCCCGCGCCTGCCCGCGGGTGCGGACCCGCCCGCGCCTGCCCGCGGGTGCGGACCCGCCCGCGCCTGCCCGCGGGTGCGGACCCGCCCGCGCCTGCCCGCGGGTGCGGACCCGCCCGCGCCTGCCCGCGGGTGCGGACCCGCCCGCGCCTGCCCGCGGGTGCGGACCCGCCCGCGCCTGCCCGCGGGTGCGGACCCGCCCGCGCCTGCCCGCGGGTGTGTGTGTGTGGACCTGCCTGCGGGTGTGTGCGCGATTTGGGTGCGGGTGGATCTTTCTGGATATGCATGCACGTGGATCTGTCAGGGAGCGCATTGGTCTGTGGGTGCGCATACACTTGTAACTGTTTCTTGGTGCATGTGTGTGTGTCTGGACCCGTCTGTGCGAGCGCGGTTGGGCAACCCATGAAGTCTGTCTCTGCGTGGTTCTGTCTGTGTGCGTGTGGCTGGGTAAACCATGAAGTTTGTGCATTTACGTGTGGACCTGCCTGCGTGTGTGTGTGGACCTGCCTGCGTGTGTGTGTGTGTGTGTGTGTGTGTGTGTGGACCTGCCTGCGGGTGTGTGTGTGTGGACCTGCCTGCGGGTGTGTGTGTGTGGACCTGCCTGCGGGTGTGTGTGTGTGGACCTGCGTGCGGGTGTGTGTGTGTGTGGACCTGCCTGCGGGTGTGTGTATGTGCGTGTGGACCTGCCTGCGGGTGTGTGTATGTGCGTGTGGACCTGCCTGCGGGTGTGTGTGTGTGGACCTGCCTGCGGGTGTGTGTGTGTGGACCTGCCTGCGGGTGTGTGTGTGTGGACCTGCCTGCGGGTGTGTGTGTGTGGACCTGCCTGCGGGTGTGTGTGTGTGTGGACCTGCCTGCGGGTGTGTGTGTGTGGACCTGCCTGCGGGTGTGCGTGTGTGTGTGTGGACCTGCCTGCGGGTGTGCGTGTGTGTGTGTGGACCTGCCTGCGGGTGTGCGTGTGTGTGTGTGGACCTGCCTGCGGGTGTGCGTGTGTGTGTGCGTGGACCTGCCAGCGGGTGTGCGTGTGTGTGCGTGGACCTGCCAGCGGGTGTGCGTGTGTGTGCGTGGACCTGCCAGCGGGTGTGCGTGTGTGTGCGTGGACCTGCCAGCGGGTGTGTGTGCGTGGACCTGCCAGCGGGTGTGTGTGCGTGGACCTGCCAGCGGGTGTGTGTGCGTGGACCTGCCAGCGGGTGTGTGTGCGTGGACCTGCCAGCGGGTGTGTGTGCGTGGACCTGCCAGCGGGTGTGTGTGCGTGGACCTGCCAGCGGGTGTGTGTGCGTGGACCTGCCAGCGGGTGTGTGTGCGTGGACCTGCCAGCGGGTGTGTGTGCGTGGACCTGCCAGCGGGTGTGTGTGCGTGGACCTGCCAGCGGGTGTGTGTGCGTGGACCTGCCAGCGGGTGTGTGTGCGTGGACCTGCCAGCGGGTGTGTGTGCGTGGACCTGCCAGCGGGTGTGTGTGCGTGGACCTGCCAGCGGGTGTGTGTGCGTGGACCTGCCAGCGGGTGTGTGTGCGTGGACCTGCCAGCGGGTGTGTGTGCGTGGACCTGCCAGCGGGTGTGTGTGCGTGGACCTGCCAGCGGGTGTGTGTGCGTGGACCTGCCAGCGGGTGTGTGTGCGTGGACCTGCCAGCGGGTGTGTGTGCGTGGACCTGCCAGCGGGTGTGTGTGCGTGGACCTGCCAGCGGGTGTGTGTGCGTGGACCTGCCAGCGGGTGTGTGTGCGTGGACCTGCCAGCGGGTGTGTGTGCGTGGACCTGCCAGCGGGTGTGTGTGCGTGGACCTGCCAGCGGGTGTGTGTGCGTGGACCTGCCAGCGGGTGTGTGTGCGTGGACCTGCCAGCGGGTGTGTGTGCGTGGGCCTCCAGCGGGTGTGTGTGCGTGGGTCTGCCTGTGTGTGTGTGTGCGTGTGTGGACCTGCCTTTGTGTGTGTGGACCTGCCTGTTGGTGTGTGTCTGTTTGTGTGTGTCTGGACCTGCCTGGGTGTGTGTGCGTGGACCTGCCTGTGGGTGTGTGTGCGTGTGTGGACCTGTCTGTGGGTGTATGTGCGTGTGTGGACCCGCCAGGGGGTGTGTGCGCGTGTGTGGACCCGCCTGGGGGTGTGTGCGCGTGTGTGGACCCGCCTGGGGGTGTGTGCGCGTGTGTGGACCCGCCTGGGGGTGTGTGCGCGTGTGTGGACCCGCCTGGGGGTGTGTGCGCGTGTGTGGACCCGCCTGGGGGTGTGTGCGCGTGTGTGGACCCGCCTGGGGGTGTGTGCGCGTGTGTGGACCCGCCTGGGGGTGTGTGCGCGTGTGTGGACCCGCCTGCGGGTGTGTGCGCGTGTGTGGACCCGCCTGCGGGTGTGTGCGCGTGTGTGGACCCGCCTGGGGGTGTGTGCGCGTGTGTGGACCCGCCTGGGGGTGTGTGCGCGTGTGTGGACCCGCCTGCGGGTGTGTGCGCGTGTGTGGACCCGCCTGCGGGTGTGTGCGCGTGTGTGGACCCGCCTGCGGGTGTGTGCGCGTGTGTGGACCCGCCTGCGGGTGTGCGCGCGTGTGTGGACCCGCCTGCGGGTGTGCGCGCGTGTGTGGACCCGCCTGCGGGTGTGCGCGCGTGTGTGGACCCGCCTGCGGGTGTGCGCGCGTGTGTGGACCCGCCTGCGGGTGTGCGCGCGTGTGTGGACCCGCCTGCGGGTGTGCGCGCGTGTGTGGACCCGCCTGCGGGTGTGCGCGCGTGTGTGGACCCGCCTGCGGGTGTGCGCGCGTGTGTGGACCCGCCTGCGGGTGTGCGCGCGTGTGTGGACCCGCCTGCGGGTGTGCGCGCGTGTGTGGACCCGCCTGCGGGTGTGCGCGCGTGTGTGGACCCGCCTGCGGGTGCGCGCGCGCGTGTGGACCCGCCTGCGGGTGTGCGCGCGCGCGTGTGGACCCGCCTGCGGGTGTGCGCGCGCGCGCGTGGACCCGCCTGCGGGTGTGCGCGCGCGCGCGTGGACCCGCCTGCGGGTGCGCGCGCGCGCGTGGACCCGCCTGCGGGTGCGCGCGCGTGTGTGTGGACCCGCCTGCGGGTGTGTGCGCGTGGTCCCGCCTGGGGGTGTGTGCGCGTGGTCCCGCCTGGGGGTGTGTGTGTGTGTGTGTGTGGACCCGCCTGCGGGTGTGTGTGTGTGTGTGTGGACCTGCCTGCGGGGGTGTGTGTGTGTGTGTGCGCACGTGCGTGGACCCGCCTGCGGGTCTGTGCGTGCGTGGACCCGCCTGCATGTGTGCGTGTGTGGACCCGTCACTGGTTTTGTGGGAGTGGGTGCCTGTCTGTGGGTGTGTGTGCATGTGAACCTGCCTTTGGCAGGTGTTCGCAAGCAGGCGGAATGGGATGGAGGTTGCGTGAGGGATTCATGCAGACGTGGGGTTTTGCAGGGCGAATGGGTTTTGCAGGGGCTGGTGCGTGTGGGCGGTAGGAGTGTACAGTGGGGGGAGTGTGTTCATGGGGAGGGATGTGTGAGCAGGGTGTGTCCACTTACAGGGGCGGTGATGGTGTTGGGGTGTTTGCATGGAGGGGGGTGTGTCCACATGAGGCTGAGTGGGTGGGTGTTTCATGTAGACAGGATCTGTCGAAGTTCATTTCTCCCTAATGGCTGTGTGTGTTTGCACAGTCTGAAGCTCGGTGGAGATTGGCCATGTGACGTGGTCGGTGACTGAATAGCTGCTCAACTGGGCGAGTGGAACCGTGGACAAAGTCGTCACCTTCAGGAGGCAAACGGAGAACATTAAATGGAGAGATAGAACATGTCAATGTTTCTGATGGATTTCTGTTGGGAAGACTGTTGTGGTGCCTGGAGGGTAATGGTTTCTCTGACAATCTCGTTCTTTTGTCGACAGGGCTTTGGCCGGGCAAACCATGAAATAACAACAGCGATCCTGAAATCCAGGTACCCAGACTACAGTGTGACCTGGGCAAATGAGGGTTACTGAGGTGGCCCGGGCCTGACTGCTCTGTCTCCTGGGCCGGTACAGCACAACTGCTCCAGTGTATGAAGGCTTGTGTCAGCAGCTCAGCTCATTTCTCTGCATTCTGAAAGCCCTGGATGGAGATGCACTGATTATGTTTGATTGATATCTGAATTAAATTGTCACTGAACCTTCCTTAACTGTGGAGGAGCAGATTTGCCTCTTGTCTCTCTGGAGTTACAATCCTCATACCACCCCCAACCCCCTTCCCACCCCAAACCACTCACAATACACTTGGTCTAACTGTGGGAGATGGAGTTTGTCGTGTAAAGTGAGCTCATCGATTTTGGACCTAAGAAAAATAGAGCAGAGAATTTATCTAAATGGTGAGAAGGAACTGTAGATGAGCAGAGATTTCCGGGTCCAAGTACAGAAATCACTAAAAACAAGTGAACAGATACAAAACATAATTAGAAAGACGAATGGAATGTAGCTTTCATCTGAATAGGGCTGGGATATAAAGCTGGAAGCTATGTTACAGCTGTACAGAGCTCTGGTTTAGACCCCCCTGGAGTAACTGTGTTCAGTCCTGGGCACAGTACCTTGGAAAGGGTGCAGTGTAGATTCACCAGGTGGATACCTGGACTAAACAGGTTAAATTACGAGGACATGTTATTTAGACCAGGCTTATATCCCCCTGAATACAGACCATTATGGGGTGATTGGATTGAGATGTTTAAAATGATTAAAGGATTTGATTAATTATAAAGAGAAACTGTTTCCTGTGATGGGGGTAGGTTGTGGGGGTTCCAGAACAAGGGAGCAAAACCCTGAAGTTGGAGCCGGGCCTTTGAAGGGTGATGTCAGGAAGCACCTCTTCACGCAAAGGGGAGTGGAAATCTGGAACTCCCTCCCCCAAAAAGCTGTTCAAGTTGGAGGTCAGTTGAAAATGTCAAATCTGTAATTGATATATTTTTGTTAAGGTTATTAAGTTTACAGAAATAAGTCGGGTAGATGGAGTTGAGATTGAGATCAGCATGATCTAACATTGACAGAACAGGCATGAGGGGCTGAATGGCCAGCTTCAGTACCTATTTCCATCCTAATTTCCCAGTTCACTTCTACATCAGAAGGGAAGGTGAGGGAGCAGCTGAACTGAACAGGTGGAATGAT
This sequence comes from Cetorhinus maximus, assembly GCF_964194155.1. Lineage (NCBI taxonomy): Eukaryota > Metazoa > Chordata > Chondrichthyes > Lamniformes > Cetorhinidae > Cetorhinus > Cetorhinus maximus. The sequence continues at coordinate 28,595 of NW_027596477.1, forward strand.
GAGAAGAGGATGGAGTGAGCCCTAAAGTTACACGTAGTTCATCACATTCATACTTGCTCCACTGCATCCTGCTGGGCTCACTCAAACCCCACTGTATCCCAGTCATACTCCACTGTATTTCTCACACACATCCTACTGCACTGGACTCACACTCAAGCCCCACTGCATCACACTATCGCACTCATATTCCACTGCATCGTACTGGATTTGCACTCATACCCAAATGCATCCTAGAGAACTGACCCAGCCCTGAATATGGTTGTCAGATACGTAAAAGCTACTGTTGAGGCTGCTTTGACTAAGTTGAGTTCACCACCGGCAGTCCCAGAATAGAAGGTGATTATTCAACACCTCAATGGCTCAGCCTGTTCACGCACTGTAACAGCCTCATCTGAGGTCAAGTGCGAATGTTCAACAAAAACAGCTTGTACTGAGAAAAGAAAACATCCCTTGGTGCTTCATGAATCTGTAGGAAATATTACGCTGAGCTAGGATTAGGATAGCCAATCACAGCTTGGTTGAAGAACTGGGTATGAGGGAGTGTTTGAAAGGAGGAGCGGGTGGTGGAGGGGTTTAAGGAACGGATACCAGTGGCTGTATGCTAGAGGAGTGAAAACACGGTTCACCAATTGTGAGGGATGCACAAGGTTCTTGAGCTGGAGGAACAGCGTGGGTTCTGAGGTAAGGATGCATTAGAACAGGAAGGGATTTGAACATGTGGTTCAGAATCTTAAATTTGATTTGCCATTGTAAATCAGCAAGGACATCAATTTCTAACCTGTGCTGCACCTGCCCAGGGAGTGTTTGATGGGGACAGTGTAGAGGGGGCTTTACTCTGTATCTAACTCCGTGCTGTACCTGCCCTGGGAGTGTTTGATGAGGACAGTGTAGAGGGAGATTTACTCGGTATCTAACCCTGTGCTGTACCTGCCCTGGGAGTGTTTGATGGGGACAGTGTAGAGGGAGCTTTACCCTGTATCTAACCCCGTGCTGTGTCAGCCGTTGGGAGTGTTTGATGGGGACAGTGTAGAGGGGGCTTTACTCTGTATCTAACCCCATGCTGTACCTGCCCTGGGAGTGTTTGACGGGGACAGTAGCGGGAGCTTTACTCTGTATCTAACCCTGTGCTGTACCTGTCCTGGGAGTGTTTGATGAGGACAGTGTAGAGGGAGATTTACTCGGTATCTAACCCCGTGCTGTACCTGCCCTGGGAGTGTTTGATGGGGACAGTGTTGAGCAACCTTTATACCTTGTATCTTTTGAAAGTGTTTCCTTTGTCTGTTGTTAGGTTACAGTAGTGTATTATGTAACTAGACCAGGAATGAGTTTAAATCCTAACATGATGTTTCGAGAATTTGAATTCAGATTTTTTTAAAAGTCTGTAAATGAATAAGTAAGACTTGCATTATTATAGTGCCTGTGACAAGGTCACTTATGTGTTTTGAATTTAGTCACTATGACTAGATCATGAAGATACCAGAATGTCAAAAAAGCCCCATCTGGTTCATTCACATCCTTTTAGGAAGAAAAACCCATCTTTACCTATTGACCAGATTTTGACAGTGCCTCTGTGAAGCACTTTGGTGCATTTGATGAGGCTAAAGGTGCTGTTTAAATGCAAGTTGTTGCCTGATTCCAGTCCCATACCAAAGTTATTGCCTCTTAACTGCCCTCTTAAGTGGCCTAGCAGGCACTGAGTTGTATTATATCGCTAGAGGAAGACCCAGCACCACCTAGGGGCAGTAAGGGATGGACAAGAATGTCGGCCTTTCCAGTGACACCAATCCTAAGAATGAAAATGCTGCCCTGAGTACTCACCTTGTCATATCGATCTGTCGTTGCTGATCTCCAACTGGCCTTGGGACATTTCTCTGGATCAAGCAGCTCAAGATCCTCAATCCTAGGCTGAAGGCTTTTGGCCTAGTTGCCCTCCACCCAACTGGAGATCATGTTCCCGTCATTGGGCTGTTTTAATTACCATCTATAAAAGTACCCAGATGTTTAAAGGGAGGATGAGTAGCATGGTGTGGTGTGTGGAGCTCCACCTCTTGCAGCTGGCCTCCAACCCCTTCACCACGAATGGATGATTGAAGCTGGAGAGGTGAAGTCTGCTGATTGGTCAGTGGACCTATGGTCTGGTTCATTTCTAATCTCCATGACCCTTTTGGCCAATTTAGTTAGACCCCGTCTTCTGTTCAGGGAACTGCACCTCAGGAAGGATATATTGGGATTGGACAGGGCACGACATAATTCTCCAGAATGATAGCAGAGTTACAAAGGTTCAATTGTAAAGACATGGTTCATAGACTCGGCTTGTAATCTTTTGAATAAAGAAAGATTAAGGGTTATTTGAATTGAGGTGTTTAAGATGATTAAAAGATTCAATAAGGTAAATAAAAGCTGTTTCCTTTAGTCAGGGGAGTCTAGATCGAAGGGGTGATATCAGGAAGCACTTCTTCACACAAAGGGGAGTGGAAATCTGGAACTCTTCCTCCAAGAAGCTGTTCAAGCTGGAAGTCAATTGAAAATTTAAAACCCGATTGATGGATTTTTGTAAGGTAAGGAGATTATGGAGTCAAGGTGGGTAAATGGAGTGGAGATATCGACCAATCGTGACTGAATTGAACAGTGGAACAGGCTTGAGGCCTCCTATTCCTATTGTTTCCATTGTTTACTAGATTGATACCTGGAATGAGCAGGTTGTCCTTATAAGGAAAGGTTGGACAGACTGGGCTTGTTTCCACTGGAGTTTAGAAGAGTGAGGAGTGACTTGATTGAAGTGTCCTGAACAGCCTTGGCAAGGTGGATGTCCTCTTGAGGGTGAGTCCAGAACTAGGGGGCACTGTTTTAAAATTAGGGATCGCCCTTTTAGGATAGAGGAGAATTTTTTTTCTCACAAATGGTTGAGTGACTTTGGAACTCTCTGCCTCAGAAGGCAGTGGAGGTGACATCACTGAATATTTTTAGGGTGGAGGTAGATAGATTCTTGTTAGGCAAGGGAGTCAAAGGTTACCGAGGGTAGATGGGAATGTAGAACTCAACACAAATAGATCAGCCATGATCTTATTGAATGGCAGAGCAGGCTCGAGGGGCCGAATGGCCTACTTCTGCTCCTATTTCGCATCTTCATAATACTAAAGACGTGCTGAGCAGACTTGACTTGCCATCCCAGTGGAAACAGGAGGTTGTTAGAGGTTATTCTCTGGGCCACCCCAGCTGAGACACTGCTTGAACTACAGGAGTTGTAGAGCAGATCTCCCTCTACATTGCCCCATTGACTCACAATGAAATGCTCTCAAGAATGAAGTGGCCTGGACAGGTTTTACCTCAGTGACCCTGTGAATCAGCAGTTACAACCTGCTCTTTAGCACTGTGCTCTGTAATTTTCTCTCATTAACCTGACCCCCAATGAAGTTCACTGTCAATAATTATGTTTAAGAATCTTGCAGATGGAGCACAAATAAACACATTCCTTCAGTCTGATTGCCGCTACATCTTTTGGACTTTGTTCTGGACGGTTGCTGCTGCCAAGCAGGCATGAATCCTGAAAGGGCCCTGTCTGCCCAAGGGAGTGGTAATGGGACAAGTAAATAGAAAACGCCATTTCATTCTCTCTCCTCTTCAAATGGATTGAGGAAAGCAGAATGCATGTAAATGACTGCAACAGCTGGTATATAAATCTGTGTGTATACTTCACAGCTACCACAATAGCAAGAATAAAGACATGGCATATACACATTGTACTGTGTTGGGGAGTGACAGAGCCTCTGGGAAAAGTGCAAATGCTTATTGGAGGCCGAACATACTAACTGGGGCACAGCAAACTTTCTAATCAAATTATTCAATGGTTTGAAGCATTATAAAGAAATACAGCGAATCCACTTAAAATATAAATATCATCGTCTTACTCTTCTAGCCCTGATTGTGCTACGGATGCTCAGTTCTGATTGGCAGTTTTCTGCCAATGTGCCACAGCATGAATGACGTACAGTAAAAAACAAAACACTCAAATCCAATACTTTCACCAGCTCTAGTGTGATGCCACCATCAAACACCTCTTCCCCTTTCAGCATTCTGAAAGGGCCATTCCCTCCGTGACATCCTGGCCCAATCCTCAGTCACCCAGGCCCACTCCTCAGTCACCCGCAACACACCCTCCCTTTCCTATGGCACCTTTCTGTGCAAGTGCAAGAGGTACAACACCTGCCTTTTCACCATCTCCCTTCCCACCACCTAAGGCCCCTTCCAAGTGAAGCAGCGTTTTACTTGCACTTCTTTCACACTAGTCTACTGCATTCGCTGCTCACGGTGCGGTCTCCTCTACATTGGGGAGACCAAATGCAGACTGGGTGACCACTTTGCGAAATACCCTGGTTCAGTCCACAAATGTGACCCCAAGCTTCCAGTCACCTGCCTTTTGACCTTTCTGTCCTTGGCCCACTGCAGTGTTCCAATGAAGCTTAAGCTTGAGGAAGAGCTCCTCATCTTTCCACTGGGCACTTTACAGCCTTCTGGTCTCAACATTAAGTTCAACAGTTTTAGATGGTAACCTTTGCCCCCATTTTGCTTTGTCTTTCTCTACTAGTTTGATTTTTCCTTTTGTTTCTCCCTTATTTCCTTTGCTTTCAGACAGCAGTAATTCAGGATCATGCCATTCAGACCACCTCTAGACATATCTTTCATTTCTTTACTTGTCCCATTACTATCTCTTTTGGCCTTGCACCATGAAATTTCTGTCACTTGCTGCTCTCCACCCTATCACCCAAAATTCCCTTCTGTGCTTTTCCCCTTTCATTAGCTCAAACCTATTACATTTTTAACTTTCCCCAGTTCTGCTGAAAGGTCACAGACTTGAAACTTTAACTGTTTCTCTTTCCACAGATGCTACCAGATCAACTGAATATTTTCAGCATTTTCTGCTTTCATTATACTAATAAATTAGGTGGGTGCTTGTCAGGCTGATACATGACGGGACAGTGTAGAAGGAGATTTACTCTGTATCTAACCCCGTGCTGTACCTGTCCTGGGAGTGTTTGATGGGGACAGTGTAGAGGGAGCTTTACCCTGTATCTAACCCCGTGCTGTACCTGTCCTGGGAGTGTTTGATGGGGACAGTGTAGAGGGTACTTTACCCTGTATCTAACCCCATGCTGTACCTGTCCTGGGAGTGTTTATCTATCTAACCCTGTGCTGTACCTGTCGTGGGAGTGAATGATGTTATGGCACTGCATGCCTGAATTAGAAATTCCTCTGTCAGCAGAATTAACATTTCTCAACATTAACCTTAGCTAAAAATTTAACCATGAACTTCAGGAAGATGAATGTTGTGCAATGGTTCCATCCCAGGATTCTGTGAAATAAGGTAAAGTTGCAAAACAATGTAGTGACTATCAAAGAGTATCGGTCACCATGTCCTTGAAATATGTTCTAGGTTGTAAAACTTGTACCTGGTTATCTTTGCACTCTCTCACATTCAGCTCCTCAAGGGCTCCATCTCCCAAGTCATTTTATTACCAGCAGTGAACTTTGCTAGCATGTGCTTTTTTTTATTTCATGGGATGTGGGCGTCACTGACAAGGCCAGCATTTATTGTCCATCCCTAATTGCCCTTGAACTGAGTGGCTTGCTAGGCCATTTCAGAGGGCATTTAAGAGTCAACCACATTTATTCAGGCCTGGAGCCAAATGTAAGCCAGGCCAGGTGAGGATGACAGATTTTCTTCCCTAAAGGACATAGTGAACCAGATGAGCTTTTACAACAATCGATGATAGTTTCATGGTCACCATTACTGAGACTAGCTTTATATCAAGATTTATTAACTGAATTCAAATTCCACCAGTTGCCGTGGTGGGATTTGAACCCATGTCCCCAGAGCAGTAGCCTGGGTCACTGGATTACTAGTCCAGTGACATTACCACTGCTTTCCCATCTCCCCAATATTGCATTTGTCGTGAAACACAACTTGTAATGGAATCCTTTTCTTTACGCGGTGTTAATTCAATGCTGGGTCCACCTTTCACCCCTCCTCCCCTGAAGGCACTGACTTGAGGTAGGATACTGTCCCACGGGCAGCATCATCCCCACCCCACTGCCGGTATCTCAGTCAAGTGCGTGTTCTTTAACTGAGCGCCTTAATGCTGAATATCGCAGGGTATGCAGCAATGGAGGCACCACATCCAACTCCAACTGTGTCTTCATCTGTCAGCCTGCCTGCATTTTCCACTGCTAGTCCTTGGCCAGAACCTGAGCAGTTTCCCAGCCCAAGGGTGCTGGAGCTAAATGTAGCGAACTACCTCGTTCATTGTTGTTTTGGGATCTTGCTGTGCACATACTGGCTGATGGGTTTCCTACATGGCAACAGTGACTACGCTTCAATAGTCCTTCATTGGCAGTGAAATGCTTTGGGGCATCTGACTTTGTGAAAGGGACTATAGAAATGTTCCCCCAGGATGACCATGTGTGCCTAACCTGTTTCTTCAAACTGTTGTTGAGCTGCATCCTACAGTTAGATGTTCCCATCATATACCCAGTATCATGGTGGTCAGCACTCTTGGTTATTCCTCGCTTTACAGCTACACCTTGATCAGTAACCCATGACACAAAGTTCAGACCCATTTATTCAGAAATGGTACCTTTGCATCAGGACTTTGGTACTTCAGATAGAGACTCCAGTTTGTAAACCTATAGTCACATACTGATTAACTGTTCTGTTTGTTCAGCTAGAATAGAGGATCATCAACTCTCTAAGAAATGCAAACTACCCACTGTTTTATTTTATGTGATAACTGATGTAGTGATTCAATCTAATGACAGGGTTCACCATGTGAACACACACAGGAATAACACCTTGCCCATTGCTCCATGCTGGGGACACAGAGTGTTTGATGGGGACAGTCTACTTTGGGCACACTGGAACAATATTTTGCCCATTGCTTTATGCTGGGGACACACAGGAACAATACTTTGCCTGTTGCTCCATGGGGCACACAGGAACAATATTTTGCCTCTTGCTCCATGGGACACACAGGAACAATACCTTGCCTGTTGCTCCATGGGACACACAGGAACAATACTTTGGCTGTTGCTCCATGTGACACACAGGAACAATACTTTGCCTGTTGCTCCATGGGACACACAGGAACAATACTTTGCCCATTGCCCCATGTCAGGGACACACAGGAACAATACATTGCCTGTTGCTCCATGGGACACACAGGAACAATACTTTGCCTGTTGCTCCATGGGACACAGAGGAGCAATACTTTGCCTGTTGCTCCATGGGACACACAGGAACAATACTTTGCCCTTTGCTCCATGGGACACAGAGGAGCAATACTTTGCCTGTTGCTCCATGGGACACACAGGAACAATACTTTGCCCTTTGCTCCATGTTAGGGCCACACAGGAACAATACTTTGTCTGTTGCTCCATGGGATACACAGGAACAATAGTCTACCCATTGCTTCATGCTGGGGACACACAGGAACAACATTTTACCAATTGTTTCATGCTGGGGACACACAGGAACAACACTTCACCCATTGCTTCATGCTGGGGTTACACAGGAACAATACTTTGCCTGTTGCTCCATGGGACACACAGGAACAATACTTTGCCTGTTGCTCCATGTTAGGGGCACACAGGAACAATACTTTGCCTGTTGCTCCATGCTGGGGTCACACAAAAAACAATACTTTGCCTATTGCTCCATGTTAGGGGCACACAGGAACAATACTTTGCCCACTGCTCCATGCTAGGGTCACACACAAACAACACTTTGCCCTTTGTTCCATGCTGGGGACACACAGGAACAACACTTCACCCATTGCTTCATGCTGGGGTCACACAGGAACAATACTTTGCCTGTTGCTCCATGGGACACACAGGAACAATACTTTGCCTGTTGCTCCATGGGACATACAGGAACAACACTTTGCCTGTTACTCCGTGTTAGGGGCGCACAGGAACAATACTTTGCCTGTTGCTCCATGCTGGGGTCACACACAAACAATACTTTGCCCATTACTCCATGTTAGGGGCACATGGGAACAATACTTTGCCCACTGCTCCATGCTGGGGTCACACACAAACAATACTTCGCCCATTGTTCCATGCTGGGGACACACAGGAATAATACTTTGCCTGTTGCTCCATGGGACACACAGGAACAATACTTTGTTGCTCCATGGGACACACAGGAACAATACTTTGCCCACTGCTCCATGCTGGGGTCACACACAAACAATACTTCACCCATTGTTCCATGCTGGGGACACACAGGAACAATACTTTGCCTGTTGCTCCATGGGACACACAGGAACAATAGTCTACCCATTGCTTCATGCTGGTGACACACAGAAACAATACTTTGCCCATTGCTCCATGTTAGGGACACACAGGAACAATACTTTGCCAGTTGCCCCATGGGACACACAGGTACAATCCTTTACCCCATGCTTATAAACGTGCAAAGATGGGTGGTAGGTCAGAAATTTGAACAGAATATAAAAACACAAAGAATGACTAAAAGATTAATGAGGGAAAAATTAGAGTACAAGAGAAAGCTAGCTAGAAATATGAAGACAGATAGTAAGACTTTCTGTACATATTTAAGAAAGAAAAGAATTAACAAAATGAGCATTGGTGCTGTAGAAAGTGAGTTTGGGGAATTAATAATGGAAAATAAGTGTTTGGCGGATGAATGGAACAGGTATTTTGCATCGGTCTTCACTATAGAGGCTACAAGTAACATCTCAGAAGTAGCTGTAAATCAGGAAATGGAAGGGAGGATGGAGCTCACGAAAATTACAATCAACAGGGAAGTGGTACTCAGCAAATTTTTGGAACTGCGGGTTTAAAAGCCCCCGGGTTGGATTTCATCCTAGAGTCTTAAAAGAAGTGGCTAGTGAGATAGTTGATGCGTTGATTTTAATTTTCCAAAATTCACCAGATTCGGGGAATGTTCCATTAGATTGGAAAATAGCGAATATAACTCCTTTATTCGAAAAGGGAGGGAGGCAGAAAGCAGGAAACTACAGGCCAGTTAGCTTAACATCTGTCATAGGGAAAATGTTAGAAGCTATTATTAAAGGTGTTATAAAAGGGCACTTAGATAAATTCAAGATAATCAGGCAGAGTCAATATGGTTTTGTGAGAGGGAAATCATGTTTAACCGATTTATTAGAGTTTTTTGAAGAAGTAACAGGTGCTGTGGATAAAGGAGAACCGGTGGATGTACTGTACTTAGATTTTCAGTAGGGGGTAACTGATTGGCATGCATAGAACATTGGCTGGCTAACAGGAAACAGAGATTTGGCATAAATGGGTCATTTTCTGGTTGGCAGGATGTAACAAGTGGTGTCCCACAGGGATAAGTACTGGGCCTCAACTCATATAAATGACTCGGATGAAGGGACTGATGGTATGTTTGCTAAATTTGCTGATGACACAAAGATAGATAGGAAAGTAAGCTGTGAAGAGGAGATGGGGAGGCTGCAAAAGGATATAGTTAGGTGAATAGGCAAATAGGGTATAACATGGAAAACTGTGAGGATGTCCGTTTTGACAGGAAGAATAAAAAACATATTATCTAAATAGTGAGAGATTGCAGAACTCTGAGATGCAGAGGGATCTAGGTACCCTAGTGCATGAATCACAAAAGGTTAGTATGCAGATGCACCAAGTAAGTAGCAGAGGGAATGAAATGTTATCATTTATTGAGATAGGAATTGAACACAAGAGTAGGGAGGTTTTGCTTCAGTTATACAGGGCACTAGTGAGACCACATCTGGAATACTGTGTACAGTATTGGACTCCTTATTTAAGGAAAGATGTAAATGCATTGGAAGCAGTTCAGAGAAAGTTTACTAGACGAATACCTGGAATTGGTGGTTGTCTTATGAGGAAAGGTAGGACAGGCTAGGCTTGTGTCCACTGGAATTTAGTAGAGTAAGAGGCGACTTGATTGAAACATATAAGATCCTGAAGGGATTTGACATGGTGGATGTGGAAAGGATGTTTCATGTTGTGGGAGAATCTAGAACTAGGGTCCACTGTTTAAAAATAAGGGGTCACCCATTTAAGAGATGAGGAAAACTTTTTTTTTCTCAGAGGGTTGTGAATCTTTGGAATTCTCTTCCTGAAAAGTTGGCTGAGGCAGTCTTTGAATATTTTTAAGGCGGAGATAGATAGATTCTTGATAAGCAACTTATCAGGAAAGGTTATATGATGAGGTAGGAATGTGAAGCTGAGGTTAAAATTAAATCAGCCATGATCTTATTGAATGGCGGAGCAGGCCCTAGGGGCTGAGTGGCCTACTCCTCCTAATTCGTATGTTTGTACGTTGGGTCACACAGGTACAATACCTGTACTAGTTCTTTTAATACTTAGCAGAAACCTCAAACCTACCTAAATGGGTTTATCCATTAAGGATACCCTAATGTTCCTGGGAGATCAAAGCTCATCTAACCCATGAGATGTTTGTCCAGCAGGAGTGAGTGGGAAGTTTTTGGTCCATTGGGATTCTATACACTGGGAGTGAATGGGAAGAGTTTGGTCTATTGGGATTCTATACACTGGGAATGAATGGGATGAGTTTGGTCCATTAGGATTCTATACACTGGGAACGGGAAGAGTTTCACCCATTGGGATTCTATACATTGGGAATGGGAAGAGTTTGGTCCATTGGGGTTCTATACACTGGGAATGGGAAGAGTTTGGTCGATTGGGATCCTTTATGCTGGGAATGAGAAGAGTTTGGTCCATTGGGATTCTATACACTGGACTTGAATGAGAAGGGGTTTGATTACATTTTTGAGCCTTTTGATTGTTTACTTTTGTTTTGTGGGATCTGAATTTTAGACCACTCTCTTTGGTGAGCTGCCTCCCAGAATATCTTCACTGGTGCTGATATTGAGCTAAAGTTTCAGCATCACACCCAGCATTAAAAAGAGAGCACCTTCTGTTCATAGCCTGCTCTAAATGTTCTCCCAAAGATTATTTAGTTCTTTCTAAAGTATTGGGGAATCACCTCAGGCATTGCTTTGGGTTTTAACTACAGGAGAATTTAATAAACAAATAACAACAAAATGTATGATCATATTACAGTTCAGTACATTTTCATTCATTCATAGAATATGGGCAATGCTGACATAGCCAGCATTTATTGCCCATCCCTTTGAGAAGATGGTGGTGAACTGCTGCCTTGAACCGCTACAGTCCATGTGGTGTAGGTACACCCACAGTGCTGTTAGGGAGGGAGTTCCAGGATTTTGACTCAGTGACAGTGAAGGAATATTGACATAGTTCCAAATCTGCTGCCCTTGTCTTTCTAGGTGGTAGAGGTCGTGGGTTTGGAAGGTGCTGTGGAAGGAGTATTAATGAGTTGCTGCAGTGCATCTATTAGATGGTACACACTGCTGCTACTGTGTGCTGGTGGTATGTCTAAAGTTGTGGATGGGGCGCCAATCAAATGGGCTGCTTTCTCTTGGATGGTGTTGAGTTTTTTGAGTATTATTGGAGCCTCATTCATCCAGGCAAGTGGAGATTATTTTGTCATACTTCTGACTTATGACTGATAGATTGTGGATAGGCTTTGGGGATTCCGGAGGTGAGTTACTTGCCACAGAATTCCCAAACTCTGACCTGCTCTTATAACCACAGTACTGATGTTCCACTTCAGTTTCTGGTCAATGGTAACCCCCCAGGATGTTGATAGTGGGGGATTCAGCAATGGTAATGCCATTGAATGTCAAGGGGTGATGGTTAGATTCTCTCTTGTTGGAGATGGCCATTGTCTGGCACTTGTGTGGCACAAATGTTACTTGCTCACTTGTCAGCCCAAGCCTGGATATTTCCCAGGTCTTGCTGCATTTGAACATGGACTGCTTCAGTATCTGAGGTGCTGAATGGTGCTGAACATTGTGCAATCATCAGCGAACATCCCCACTTCCGACCTTATGATGAAAGGTCAGGTTATGATGAAGCAGCTGAAGATGGTTGGGCCTAGGACACTACCCTGAGGAACTCCTGCAGTGATGTCCTGGGACCGAAATGATTGGCCTCCAACAACCACAACCATCTTTCTTTGTTCTCGGTATGACTCCACCAGTGGAGAGTTCTCCTCCCACCAATTACCATTGACTTCAGTTTTGATAGGGCACCTTGATGCTACTCTTGGTCAAATTCTGCCTTGTTGCAAGTACTTCGGCCTTATCTTTTGTGTTGATGTGTTGGGCTCCCCATCATTGATGCCATGGATGTTTTTGGAGCCTGCTCCTCCAGTGAGTTGTTTAATTGTCCACCACCATTCATGACTGGATCTGCAGAACTACAGAGCTTAGATCTGATCCATTGGTTTTAGGATCACCTAGCTCTAGCCATCTCGTGCTGCATCCGCTGTTTAGCATGCATGAGTGGAAAGGTTTCTTCACATGATTCCTAAACTAATTGTTTCTGACCGCTGTTGGGGAGAAGCTTATCAAATGTTGTGAAATTCTAAGCTGCTGCTTTGATTTTGTTTTTACCTCCTGATTTTGAATATCTTTCAAACTGAGTAGGTACCCTTTCATGGCCTGACTTCTTAAACTCAATATCTGAAGTCGTTCAGGAGCCTTGATATCAAAAGCAAGTGTGAATTTTTTTATTGCCGGTTACAGCTTCACCAGGTTGAGACCTCACTTTTAGGTATTTGATGCTGTACCTGGCATATTCTTCACCCATCATTGAACCAAGGTTAATCCCCTAGTTTAATGGTAATAGCAGAGTGGGGGATATGCGGCCATGAGGCCACAGATTGTGGTTGAGTACAATTCTGCTGCTGCTGATGGCCCACAGCGTCTCATGGATGTCCAGTTTTGGGTGGCTAACTCTGTTTTGAATCAATCCCATTTATCATTATGATAGTGTCACACAACACAATGGATGATGTCCTCAGTGTGAAGATGGGGCTTCGTCTCCACAGAACTATGCAGTGGAAACTCCTCCCACTCATGAAAGGATTGCAAACGAGAGGGCACAGATTTAAAGTAATTGGCAAAAGAAGCAAAATCGATATGAGAGAAATCTTTTTCTGCAGTGAGTGGTTAAGATCTGGAATGCACTGCCTGAGTGGGTGGTGGAGACAGGTTCCATTGAAACTTTCAAAAGGGAATTAGACTTATTTGAAGAGGAAGAATGTGCAGGGTCTCCTTCTGTGCTGTAACAATTCTGTGATTCTGATTCTATGATATTTAAATCAGTCTCCAACAGTTCAGCTGGGAGGCTGTTATAAATTGAACACTGTCCAGCTGGGTTTTTGAGGCCTCGGGAATTCTGGAATCGATGGGGAGACAGGAGTAGGTGGACTCAGCAGCTCGCTGCTTTTTACAGCACAGCTTGTGAACCAGGAGGAGTCTTTCCCCCCATCCTCCAGCACATGTTCTGCTCCAGTGAACCAATTCCTCTCCCAAAGACACCATCCCAAGCCCTCCCAATTGGTGGTCTAAACACCCCCACAAACCTGGCTACCAGATGGGAAAAGCAATTTAAAAATGTTAATGAGGTCCTGCCACTGCCCTTGATTCTCAAATTCTCTGGAGGGATTCCCCCCACCAGTCCCCTGCTACCTCCTAAATATTGATCTGTTCACCCCATTAGATTCAGAAATAAGTTTCCTGTAAATATTGTCTGGCCTATTTTTCGAATGTGCATGCAGGTTAGTAAAAACAATGATCACACACATAACTGAAGTAGTTTTTAGTATATAATTAAAATACATGCCATGGTTCTTCTCTCAAGCCTGTAACCTTGGAAACAAACTGTATGATATTTATTTAGGCTGGGACAGTGTGACTGACTCTGAAGGGTCAGTTTCTTTCTGCCTAATGCTCCATGCAGCATTCCTGTTACCCCTGTGCTTGCTGACCCATATTGACTCCCAGTCCAGCAACAGCTTGAATTTAAAATTCTCATCTTTGTTTTCAAATTTCTCTGTGACCTTGCCCCTTTCTATTTCTGGCATCTCCTCCAGCTCCACACTCCTAAAGATACCTGTGGCCCTTTGACTCAGGCCTCTTAAGCATCTCCAGTTTTAATTACTCCACCATTGGCGGCCATGCCTTCAGCTGCCTCGGCCCCAGGCTCTGGAAATCCCCTCCTAAACCTCTCTGCCTCTCCACCTGTCCCTCACTTTAAGAGGCGTAAATCCTACTTCTTTGCCCAGGTTTTTGGTCATCTGCCCTCATGCCTCTTTTTATGGCTCAGTATCAAATTTTGATCTTGTGAAGAGCTGTGGGATGTTGTATTACGTTCAAGATTGCTATACCAATACAAGTTGTTGTTGCTGGCCAGGATGCATTGGCGTAGATATGTTGCCACAATGGGTTTCCACATGGTTTCTGGGAATCTTCTCATCATGTGTGGGACACACACATATCTGAAACAGTTGGGAGCATTTAAATCAGGCAGGACTGCCATCATTTCAACTCCCACACTATTTTCCTACGGTTGCAATCAGCTTCCAGTGAAAAGAAGGGTGTCCAAGGAAACAGGGTTCTGTGCTGGGTTCTGGTCTGTGGAATTAGTTCCAGTGCAATGGGATAACAAACTGTGGCATGATCTTCAACCTTCCCCTGCCCAAGAGCCTTTGAAGGGAACCCTGGACTGCAAAAGGTTAAAAGGAGCCAGTGCAATTCACGGTTAAAGTTGTTATGAATACTCATAAAACCAAGTTAAGAGTAATTGAGAAAGAGGAGAACATTGGGGAATTGCTGATAGGATGATTAAAGTCCAAGCGTCATCAAACTGTATGGGTGTTTGAACTGCATCCTCCTACCCCCGGCACATGGGTTAGTCCACGGAAATAGAAGGAAAATGGCCTGATTGGTCCAACCATTCAGCATCATGTTTAATCCCCACAGGAGCAAGGAATCCCTAATCGCATGTAAACATCCTCTCCCTAAATCCTATGTTTTCACCCTATCTTTGTATGGCCCAGCAGCACTCCCCTTTGGGGTTGGAAGCAGCAGTGTAAAAACCTAGGATCCCTCCAGGAATCTCTGCTCCTGCTGGCTCTCATACCCATCCCCTACTGGACTTTTTACAGGTAGCACACTTTCCTCCAAGTCAGAGGTTGTGGGTTCAACTCCAGAGACTTGAGGTCATAATCCAGGCTGATACTCCACTGTAGTACTGCGGGAGCGCTGCACTGTCAGAGGGGCTGTCTTTCAGATAAGACGTTAAACTATGGCCCCATCTGCCCTTTCAGGTGAATGTAAAAGATTCCATGGCTCTATTTCAGAAAGCAGGGGGATCCTCCCAATCCTGGCCAATATTTATCCCTCAATCACAGTCACAAAAACATTGTCTGCCCATTATCTAATTTATGTTTCTGGGGTCTTGCTGTGCACAAGTTGGCTGCCGTGTTTCCTACATGCCAACTGTTGATACTTTATTACATTTCAAAAGTACTTCATTGGCTGTAAAGTGCTTTGGAATGTCCTAAGGATGTGAAAGGCCTTAGAGAAATGCAAGTTCTTTCTTTGTTTACCTGCCCAGATAGGCTGAACCAGGGAGTTCAGCTGCACTCAAATGGGATCTTATATAATTGTGACTGGATGAAAGGGGCAGCCACCAAACAGAAACAAGATAAAATTGTTTCATCTTTGTCAGCATGAATTTCTGTGCTGGGTTCTGGTCTGTGGAATTAGTTCCAGTGCAATGGGATAACAAACTATGTCATGATCTTCAACCTTCCCCTGCCCAAGAGCCTTTGAAGGGAACCCTGGACTGCAAAAGGTTAAAAGGAGCCACTGCAATTCACGGTTAAAGTTGTTATGAATACTCATAAAACCAAGTTGAGTAATTGAGAAAGAGGAGAACATTGGGGAATTGCTGATAGGATGATTGAAGTCCAAGTTTTATCAAACTGTGTGGACGGGCATCACATTCTCTCCATTACACAGTCATTGCACAGCACAGTGAAGAAGCTTCCAAATGCCACTCGCCACTCTTCTCTTGTTGCTCTTGCTCCCATGTAACCTCCTGGGTAAGTTTTATTCCATTTTTAAAATCACTTTCACTTCTTGCTATTCACAGATTGTGATTGCATGAGATTATGAGACACTTGGAAGACGCCTACCCTGCCTCAGTCACACACCAGAGGGGAGTGATTACTGAATGGTCACTCCTGGTTCACTGCCTCGCCTTGGAGCTCTGCGTTCTCTACTCAGTGTGCAAGAGAAATAAGAGAGTTCTGAGTGTGAGAAGTGGATTGTGTTGAGACGATGGAATGAGAATATTTGTGGAGGGTGACAGTGAGGAATGAGTGTGAGATTTTAATAAGATGAGGGTGGTTGTCAGTGGTGTCTGTTCAGTATCTTGAATGGAGGGGCCTCGGTAAAGGGGAATGGGTGGAGCTATGTGCTATATAAATGCAAGTTGTCATTGTTAGCTTAAAGCAGAATCCAGATAGATAGAATTAAGGAATAGGAAGGGAAATGATATCATTGTGTGCGCGAATTGTAGCCCACCAAACAGAGATGATTAGACGGATGCAGGCACTTCAGAGAGATGAACGGCAGAATAATAATTTGGGAGATTTTAATAATCACTAGATTGACTGGATAAAGCTAACGGATGTGTTCCATATGGGGGAGAATTTTCAGACTGGCACTCTCAAACTCCTCAAAGAAAGGTGCATCACTTAATTTAATTTGGAGAAATAAACTGGGACCAATAACTGATGAGAGAGGAAGAGAACAATTGGGAAATAATGACCAAATAGCATTTCAGTTCAATGTAGAAGGAGATAATGAAGAGTCAGGGACAAGAGTGTTACACAGTAAGGAGGTAACGTGCAGTGAGAAAAAGGAAATAATGGACAGATTAACTGGACAGCGAAGATAGCAAACAGGAGAACAGATCAGCAGGGGGCAAATCTTCAAATCTGAAAGAACAATATATATTTGCATAAATCAGAAAGATTCAAATTTTGTAGGTAATTATTGAGGTAAATACTACACTGAAACTTATCTCATTGGTAGCACTCTGACCCTATCACAGATCACTGGCTCAACTCAAGTTAATATCTACCAGCCCTCTTCTTCAACACTGGAGTTGTGACCAAAGAAGAGGAAGGGCAATAAACAATGAGGAACACAGTAAGTGGGGCTGAAGGAGCAGCCCTGTGTTGGAGAGTTGAGTCTCAGTGAGTTGACTGTCAGGTAACCGTAATGGTTTATATGCTCCTCAGCTCACCTCCAACAGTGAGTATGAGGAGCTCATGTATTTCTGTGTCACAAAGATTAGGCTCATTCTTTTAACTGCCTTTTCCCCATGCCCATGAAGATCAACCATTGCCACAGTCCAGTCCCTCACCTGTTTCTTTCTCCTACTTTTCTCCAACATCCCCATATACTCGCTCCAAGCTCATCTTGTCCCTTGAGTTCCAGCTCCTGCTCCCTTAACTCTACCCCAACCAAACTGCTACTGGCCAACTTCCCTCCCTGATCCTCATAATGGCTGATATCGCCCTCATCAGGACCCATTCTTAGCTATCCACTCATAGTGAGACAATCTCCTGCAAAGGCTTCTCATCCTGTCCTCATGTATAGTCTCTCCCAAAGATTTATCCTTAGCCACTTCCCTTTCTCAGTGACATAATTGAAAACCTGTCAGATTCTACATGTATAGTGTATATACTCTATACCCAACTCTACCTCACCATCTCTCTCCATTTCTCCACTGCCTCTGATTTATCACACTGTTCGTGTGATAACTGGATTTAGACAAGCCACCATTTTCTCCAAATTAAACATTGGGAAGACTGAAGCCAATGTTTTTGGTTCAAATCACAAACTGTGTTCCCTAGCTACCGATTCTGTTCCACACCTTGGCCACTGTCAGATCATTCGCAACCTTGAATTCTGACCACATACCTGTGCCATCACTGAGATTACCTATTTCTACCTCTGTAACATCACTCAACTCTGCTCCTTCTACAGCTCATCTGCTGCTGAAACACACATTCATACCTTTGTTATCTTTAGATGTGATTATTCCAATGCTCTTCTGGCCAGCCTCCCATTTTTCATCTTCTGTAACCTCAAGCTCATCCAAAACTCTGCCACCCGTATCTTAACTTGCATCTACTCAGCCTCAAACTCTCCATTGCTCTGACTCTGATCTCCTGTGTACCACCTCCAAACCCCCTTCACCCCATCATCAGTGGCCATATCTTCAGTTGCCTTGACTCCAGGCTCGAAATCCTTCCCTAAACCTCTCTGACTCTCCATCTTCATCTCCTCCTTTAAGATCCCACTTCTTGGATGATGCTGATTGGCTGAAGCACAACAGCGAGAGAACCCAACAAGTAGACAGGAAAACTAGATTCAGCACACAGCAACCAGTAAACTCACAAGGAGAAAAGGGAGGGCCAATGAAGTTGCTCAAAATTCTGAAATATTTTGCGTTTGTCATAATACAGTTTGTAACACATACAAACTTATGCATATATGAATTAGGGGCAGAAGTAGGCCATTCAGCCCCTCAAGCCTGAATCATGGCTGATCTGATTGTGGCCTCAACTCCACCTTCTGCCTACTCCCAATAACCTTTGACACCTCTGTCTTAAAAATAATCAATGACCCTGCTTCCACCACTCTCTTGGGATAAACCAAGATAAAATACAATAAAGTAAAAATTCATAACAAGACCATTAAGCTCACAATAAAGTGACTCACAACAAAGATATATCCCAGTGAGGTAGCAGGATTCTAGGGAGGGGATAAACCAACCATGGGAGTTGGTTTACCAAGGAAGTTAAGGATAGTATCAAATTGAAAGAAAAAGCATATAATGTGGCAAAGATTAGTGGTAAACCAGAGGATTGAGAAGTTTTAAAAGCCAACAAAAGGTGACCAAAAAAGTAATAGAGGGAGAGAATAAACTTTGAGGGTAAACTAGCAAGTAATATAAAAATCGACAGTAAAAGCTTCTTTAAACATATAAAAAGGAAGAGAGAAGCAAAAGTGAACATAGGTCCCTTAGAGAACAAGTCTGGGGAAATAATAATGGGGAACCAGGAATGGCAGAGAAGTTGAATAAATACTTTGTATCAGTCTTCACGGTAGAAGACACTAATAACATTCCAAAAAATACTAAATAATCAAGGGGCAAAGGGGGGTGGAGGAAATAAATACAATAACTTTCACTAGAGAAAAAGTACTAGGGAAGCTAATGGGGCTAAAGGCCGATAAGTCCCTTGGACCTGAGGGGTTGCATCCTAGGATATTAAAGGAAGTAGCTAAACAGAGAGCAACATTTTCCCCCCGCCGGGAGGGATGTGTGGGAGCGGGCGAGGGCAGGCAGGTTCCCGATTGGTACCCCTAGTTGGGGGCATGCCGCCATTTTATGTGGGCGGGCCAATTAAGGCCCATCCAGCGTGATGTCCGCCAGGAAGCGCTATGCGCTCCCTGTGCGGTGGAGAGGGATCCCTCAGCCGAGAGTGCGCTCTTTCGCGCATGTGCAAAAGAGCGCACAGATCTCCCTGAGGTAAAGTGCTGCCTCAGGGAGATCGGCTCACATTTGAAACTTCAAATAAAGATTAGAGAAATATTTTGCTGCCATGTCCCCTCATGTGACACTGTCACATGAGCTGGGACACGTCCATAACTTTTATTTTGAAATATTCTGAGATTTTTTAATCACTCATGAAACCTCATCCAGCCCGTTGATGAGGTTTCAGGCTTTTTCAGAAGCCCACCAGGGCTCCCGGCCTGCCCACCAACCTTAAGACTGGACGGGCAGGTCCATTAATGGTTTTAATTAGGTTTTTAATGGCCTTAATAGCTGTTGACAGGTCGGCGTGCGACCTGAGAATGTAAATGATGCAGGGTGACATCGGGATGCATGCCCGATGTCACCCCGTGTCATTTTAAGTGTCGGCGAGCGGGCTCCGCCCCCGCTCGCCGAACAAAAGATTCTGCCTAGATAGTTCATGCACTGGTAGTAATCTTCCAAGAATCCATTGATTCTGGAAAAGTCCCAGAAGATTGGAAAACTGACAAAAAGGGAAGACAAAAAACAGGTAAATATAGGCCAGTTAGCTTAATGTCCATCACTGGGAAAATGTTAGAGTCTATTGTAAAGGATGTAATAGCAAAGCATTTAGGAATACATAACATAATCAAGCAGAGTCAGCATTGCTTCATGAGTGGGAAATCATGCCTGACAAATTTATTAGAATTCTTTGAGGAGGTAGCAAGCAGGATAGACAAAGGGGAACCAGTAGATGTAATATATTTGGATTTCCAAAAGGCGTTTGATAAGGTACCGCACATAAGGCTACTTAATAAGATAAGAGTTCATGGTGTTGGGGGTAGTATATTAGCATGGATAGAGGATTGGCTCACTAATAGAGGACAGGGAGCTGGGATAAGGGGGGCATTTTTAGGATGGCAACTTGTAACTAGTGGAGTGCCACAGGGATCAGTGCTGGGGCCATAATTATTTACAATATATATTAATGACTTAGATGAGAGAAGTGAATGTACTATCGCTAAGTTTGCAGATGACACAAAAATAGGTGGGAGGCAAGTGGAAAGGATGACACAGTCTACAAAGGAATCTAGACAGGTTAAGTGAGTGGGCAAAAACTTGGCAGATGGAATATAATATGAGAAAATGTGAGGTAGAAATGGGGGCCTTCAGTTGCAATACTTCAAAAGAACACTTCTTGACATCTTGCTATTCAGTTTAGTCAATTTGACACCTCAGTCAGTACCAGAAATAGAGATTGGGAATTTTTTATGAGCTTTGCTATAATGGCAGGTGTATTTGTAGGGACAAAGAGATACGTAGCTGATGAAATTTAATGCAGATAAGAATGATGAGATTAATTTTGGTAGGAAAAGCAGGGGGAGGCATTTTAAACTAAATGATGCAATTTTAAAGGGGGTGCAGGAACAGGGAGATCTGTGTATGCGTGTATGAGGTGGCAGGACAAGCTGAGAAGTTGTCAGAAAATGTATACTGATTCTTGGCTTTATGAATGGAAGAATAGAATAAAAAGGGAAGGAATTCTATAACTCAATAGTTAATCTCAGCTGGAGTACTGTGTTCAAATCTGGGCGCCACACTTAAGGAAGGATATCTTGGAGAGGGTGTAGAGGAGATTGACTAGAATGAGACCGGGGATGAGGAAATTAAGCTATGTGGTGGAGAGACTAGAGAAACTGGGGCAAATCTCATAGAGCAGAGAAGTTTAAGGGGAACCTTAATTGAGATGTTCAAAATTATGAAAGGTTTTCATAGAGTAAATAAAGTGGCTGGAGAGTTCGTAACCAGAGGATATGGATATAAGGTGTTTGGCAAAGTACCCATTGAGAAATTATTTTTAACATAATGAATTGTTGTGATCTGGAATGTGTGGTCTGAAAGGGCGGTGGAAGCAGATTCAGTAGAATTGGGGAAGTACTTGAAGCCATATAAATACTGTGGCTACAAGAGCAGGTCAGAGGCTAGGAATCCTGCAGCGAGTAACTCACCTCCTGATTCCCCAAAGTCTGTCCACCATCTACAAGGCACAAGTCAGGAGTGTGATGGAATACTCTCCACTTGCCTGGATGAGTGCAGCTCCAACAATACTCAAGAAGCTTGACACCATCCAGGATAAAGCAGCCCGCTTGATTGGCACCCCATCCACAAACATTCACTCCCTCCACCACTGACGCACGGTAGCAGCAGTGTGTACCATCTACCAAGATGCACTGCAGAAACTCACCAAGGCTCCTTAGACAACACCTTCCAAACCCACAACTACTACCATCCAGAGGGCCAAGGCCAGCAGACACATGGGAACACCACCACCTGGAAGTTCCCCTCCAAGCCATTCACCATCCTGACTTGGAAATATACCATGTTCCTTCACTGTCTCTGGGCAAAATCCTGAAGTAACTCCCTCCCTAACAGCATTGTGGGTGTACCTACACCACATGAACTGCAGCAGTTCAAGAAGGCAGCTCACCACCACTTTCTCAAGGGCAATTAGGGATGGGCAATAAATGCTGGCCTGGCCAGCAATGCCCACGTCCCATGAATAGATATTTAAAAAATTGCAGGGTTATGGGGAAAGAACAGGAGAACGGAAGTGATTTTTTAGCTCTTTCGAAGAGCCAGCATAAGCACCAGAGGCTGAATGGCCTCCTTCTGTGCTGTATGATTCTATGATAACTTTTGTAGTTGACAAGCTGTGAATGGCTGTAACTAGGAGAGATACAGTTCATCTACCATGCTTTGTTTCAGTACATCTTCAAAGGGATTGGAATAGTTTATATGGAGCAATCCAAGGGTCTGAGCTAGATTTGGTCCCTGTAGTGATGTTTCACTGTGTGGTAAGTGAGTGACAAAGCTCCATGGGTCAGTTGGATTACAGCAGAAGGAGGTTTCATTGGTTGTAGCAAGTTTGTGCAATTTTGCGTTCAGTAAGAATATTGAAGTTTCCAATGATTGTGACTATCTTGCTTATACTGAGCTGTCAATGTAAAATCCATGTGTCTGTTGGTTTATCATCTGTGTCCACTTGAATAGTGTGCTTACCTCACAAACCGGTATATTTCAGTAACCAAGAGGACATTGACAAGGGTCCTCTATTCTTCACTTTTGCTGCATTACAAACCCAGAGACACAAAACTCAAGAGAGTTCCTGGTGTACAAAAAAAACACAAAAATGAAGGATTTTCTTTTGGGATGGAGAAAGTTGCTGTGCTGTTTGCCATTCCCTTCCAGGTTTATTTGTGTCCATTTGGTTCAAGAGGGAAGTGGAAAATCAATAAATAACACCAACACCACTGGGAGGGTTGGGGCCTTAACCCCCAATCGATCTGGGCTTTCTGTAAGTGTAATGCTGATATTATATATTGTGTGCAGCACTCCTGTTCTAGGGAGGAGTATTCTCAGAAAGACTGCTCTAAATCGGTTTGTTTTCTTACAGCCATCTCCTGTAATTTTGAAACTGGTTTTTGTGAATGGGAACAAATCGGCCTTCATTGGATTCGAGATAATGGTCATAATGCAACCCTACAATATCATGGTCCAATGTATGATCACACCCTCAATGGCAAAGGTAAATGGATGGGTCATGGGTCCAAACCCCAGGTCACAAGGGCTAAAGGGAGCAAGTGAGAGGTAAGGAGCAAAATCAGGGACTGTAACCTCTCCACCCATTGGGCGGGTAAGTTGTGGAGTTGGTTACCAGAGAAGGATGTTGATGTTGATGGTGTAAATAAGGTCAAGGCTGATGGAGGGGGGAAGGAGTTGCTCAGTACCAGGGTGGTCGACAATGTGAGGACCCTGAACCAGCTCACTGACCCCAGCCAGAGGTCCCTACTTCCCAATTCACATGGAGCATCAATCAACATTCTTCCGAACAGAGGCCTCGGGAGGAGAGTGGAAAACATCACCATTCACATCACTTCCTTTCAATTGGTCCCATGTTCGATTTTCACCAACATGTACAATGAAAGCAAAGCAATAGTTGACAATGTCAACAAGTATGGAAGTCCAATACACAGCTTCAGGAAGAGAGATCACCAGGGCTATTCTTCCATCACTTGACAAATGCATGTGGAAGTCAAAAATCCAACTAAAAAGTCCTTTCACATTATCCAAGTTCCCTGTTATCCCAGCCCTGCCCTGTGGAAAAGGCACATGGGCTCCTTCACGGAATGTGGGCTTCGCTGGCTGGGCCAGCATTTTTCTCGTACCTAGTTGCCCTTGAGAAGGTGGTGGTGAGCTGCATTCTTGAACCACTGCAGCCCATATGGTGTAGGTGCACCCATAGTGCTGTTAGAGAGGGAGTTCCAGGATTTTGACCTAGCAACAGTGAAGGAATGGGGATAAAGTTCCAAATCAACTTGATGTGTGACTTGGGGGTGAACTTACACCTGCTGCCCTTGTCCTTCTAAGTGGTAGAGGTCACGGGATTGGAAGATGCAGCTGAAGGAGACTTGGAGATTTGCTGCAGTGCATCTTTTAGATGGTACACACTGCTGTTTCTGTGTGTTGGCGATGGAGGGAGTGGATGTTGAAGGTGTTGGATGTGGTGCCAATCAAGCGGACTGCTTTGTCCAGGATGGTGTTGAGCTTCTTGAGTGATGTGGGAGCTGCACTCATCCAGGCAAGTGGAAAGTGTTCCATCACACTCCTGACTTGTGCCTGTAGATGGTGGACAGGCTTTGGGGAGTCAGGAGGTGAGTTACTCGCTGCAGGATTCCTAACCTCTGACCTGCTCTTGTAGCCACAGTATTTATATGGCTAGTCCAGTTCAGTTTCTGGCCAATGGTAACCCCCAGGATGTCGATAGTGAGGGATTCAGTGATGGCAATGCCATTGAACATCAGGGGGCAATGGTTAGATTCTCTCTTGTTGGAGATGGTCATTGCCTGGCACTTGTCAGCCCAAACCTGGATATTGTCCAGGTCTTGCTGCATTTGGACATGGACTGCTTTAGCATCTGAGGAGTCGTGAATGGCGCTGAACATTGTGCAATCATCAGCGAACATCCCCACTTCTGACCTTATGATGGAAGGAAGGTCATTGATGAAGCAGCTGAAGATGGTTGGGCCTAGGACACTACCCTGAGGAACTCCTGCAGTGATGTCCTGGAGCTGAGATGACTGACCCCCAACAACCATAACCATCTTCCTTTGTGCTAGGTAGACTCCAACCAGTGGAGAGTTTTCCCCCTGATTCCCATTGACTCCAGTTTTGCTAGGGCTCCTTGATGCCAGACTCGGTCAAATGCAGCCTTGATGTCAAGGGCAGTCACTCTCTTCTCAACTTGGGAGTTCAGCTCTTTTTCCATGTCTGAGCCAAGGCTGTAATGATGTCAGGAGCTGAGTGCCTCTGGCGGAACCCAAACTGGGCATTGGTGAACAGGTTACTGCTGAGTATGTGCTGTTTGATAGCACAGTCGACAACACCTTCCATTACTTTGCTGATGATTGAGACCACTGGTGCCTCAGCAACTCAGGTCAGTTTACTGTCTCCGTGAGCATTGGCTTTCACTGGCTGCTGCTATTGGGCCTAATTACTGGTCAGGCAAAAACTTTATCGTGAAGAGGCCTCTGCGGCCTCCCAATCTAGGCACCCTCCACACTGGCCAAGATTTCACAGGCAAGAACATAGGAACAGAAGGAGGCCATTCAACTCCCTGAACTTTTACTGC
The DNA here is from genome assembly GCF_964194155.1 of Cetorhinus maximus. Lineage (NCBI taxonomy): Eukaryota > Metazoa > Chordata > Chondrichthyes > Lamniformes > Cetorhinidae > Cetorhinus > Cetorhinus maximus. The sequence goes on from NW_027596477.1 coordinate 53,799, forward strand.
CATTCAATTAGATATTGGCTGAACAGTATCACAATTCCATTTACCTGACTACATCCATGACACTCGCCTAACAGAAAGCCATCAATCACAGTGTTGAAATTTTCAAACGACTCTCAGCCTTAACAGTCTTTTCCAGCGGAGAGACTTCCCAGATTTTGACTCTCCTCTGTGTGAGAAAGTGCTTCCTGACATCAGCCCTGAGAAGCCTGGCTTTAATTGTTACATCCTGCCCACTTGTTGTAGATTGCCCAAGACAGGAAATAGTTTCTCTCCATTTACAAGCTGCAAGCTATGACCACTAACTAAGTGCTCTTACTATTCCAGGTTATTATTTGTTTGTTTATAAATCGTCGGCGGAGGTCAATGACACCGGAGCAAGGCTAACATCCATCTTACAGACATCAACCTCAACCAATCAGTGTTTCTCCTTCTGGTACCACATGTATGGACCAGACATTGGTGAGTCAACTAGTCATCTCATGCCGCTCGTTTCTAAAGAAAATGAAAGTGCTTTGGTACAGTTTCACACACGCTGACTCTCACTGGGGGACAGTTCACACACACTGACTCTCACTGGGGGACAGTTCCACACACACACTGACTCTCACCGGGGTACAGTTCCACACACACTGACTCACACTGGGGTACAGTTCCACACACACTGATTCTCACGGGGAGATAGCCCCACACGCACTGACTCTCACTGGGAGATAGCCCCACAAGCACTGACTCTCACTGGATACAGTTCCACACACACTGACTCTCACTGGGGTACAGTTCCACACACACTGACTCTCACTGGGGTACAGTTCCACACACACACTGACTCTCACTGGGATACAGTTCGACAGAAAATGACTCTCTCTGGGGTACAGTTCCACACACACTGACTCACCGGGGTACAGTTCCACACACACTGACTCTCACTGGGGTACAGTTCCACACACACTGACTCTCACTGGGGTACAGTTCCACACACACTGACTCTCACCGGGGTACAGTTCATCACACACTGACTCTCACTGGGGTACAGTTCCACACACACTGACTCTCACTGGGGCACAGTTCCACACACACTGACTCTCACTGGGATACAGTTCCACAGAAAATGACTCTCTCTGGGGTACAGTTCCACACACACTGACTCTCACCGGGGTACAGTTCCACACACACTGACTCTCACTGGGGTACAGTTCCACACACACTGACTCTCACTGGGGTACAGTTCCACAGAAAATGACTCTCACCGGGGTACAGTTCCACACACACTGACTCTCACTGGGGTACAGTTCCACAAACACTGACTCTCACTGGGGTACAGTTCCACACACACTGACTCTCACTGGGGTACAGTTCCACACACACTGACTCTCACTGGGGTACAGTTCCACACACACTGACTCTCTCTGGGGTACAGTTCCATAGACACTGAACCACACCTGTGGTGCATCTTCTTTCCCCCAAAATCTCGGTCTGACTGCGCCTGAGCACCTGTGAGTCTTTCCGCAACAAAAACCTCTACTTTCTCTCTTTTGTGCAGCTATTAAAACTTGCACTTTATTTCCAGTAAGTTTTGACCTGGCCCCCCGTCCCAGGGCAACCAGGTCAAATCCCACCCCAAACTACCTTTTTCCAGGTCATCCTATTTTACTTAAGTTAAAAGGGACAGTTTAAAACATAAAGTCTTATAAAGTCAAGCATTGGTAACATCATGTGTTACATGAAATCATAGAAAATAGGAGCAGGAGCAGGTCATTCGGTCCCTCGAATCTGCTCTGCCATAACACCATGGCTGACCTTCTATCTCAAAGCCATAATCCCGCTCTCTCCCCATACTCCTTGATGCTTTTGAGTCTGGAAATCTATCTTATTTCCTTCTTGAATATATTCAGTGACTTGGCCTCCACAGCCTTCTGTGGTCGAGAATTCCACAGGTTCACCACCCTCTGAGTGAAGAAGTTTCTCCTCATCTCAGTCCTAAATGCCCTCCCCGATATCCTGAGACTGTGACCCCTTGTTCTAGACCCCCCAGACGAAGCAAACATCACCCCTGCATCCAGTCTGTCCATCCCTGTCATAATTTTATTTGTTTCAATGGGATCCCCTCTCATTCTTCTAAACTCCAGTGAATACAGGTCTAGTCGGCCCAATCTCTCCTCATTCGACAATCCTGCCATCCCAGGAATCAGTCTGGTGAACCTTCGCTGCACTCCCTCTATGGCAAGTACGTCCCTTCTTAGGTAAGGAGACCAAAACTGCTCACAATACTCCAGATGTAGTCTCACCAAGGCCCTGTACAACTGCAGTAAGACATCCTCGCTCCTGTACTCAAGTCCTCTCGCAATGAAGGCCAACATTTGCCTTCTTAACTGCTTGCTGCACCTGCATGCTTGCTTTCAGTGATTGGTGTACAAGGACACCCAGGTCCCTTTGTATATCAACATTTTCTAATCTATCACCATTTAAATAATACTCTGCCATTCTGTTTTTCCTACCAAAATGGATAACTTCACACTTATCCACACTATACTGCATCTGCCATGTATTTGCTCACTCAATCAACCTGTCTAAATCACCTTGAAGCCTCTTAACATCTTCCTCATCGCTCACATTCTCACCACATTTGTGTGGTCAGCAAACTTGGAAATATTACATTTGGTTCCCTCATCCAAATCATTGATATATATTGCGAATAGCTGGAGCCCATGTATTGATCCTATGGCACCCCACTAGTCACAGCCTGCCATTCCGAAAAAGACCCATTTATCCCTACTCTCTGTTTCCTGACTGCTAACTTGATGAACTTGGGTCTTGTTCTATTTTGTTTTCATGCTAAAATAGATTGTCCCATTCTGCCTCTGGATAGGACCTTTTCCTGCAGCCAATTAATCATGGAGAGATTGGCCATCTCAGTGCAATGTGGCAGAGCCAATCCTGGGACTGGCCTCTCAAACACACAGGAAAGTGAGTGATAGAGAGAAAAATGGGTATCATTCAAACTGGCATCCCCTGCCAATCATTTACCAGCAGTCTGAGATATCATCATTGCCATAACCTGTATCCTGCTACCCAATCCCAATTCAATAAGGGCCTGTTGAATGGGTTAAGCAGCATCCTGCAGTTGCCCCCAGCTGCCTGCAGCCTGAGACAGGGCACATTAATGTGTGTTAGTAAAGGTGAGATCCCCCTGCAGGGACCCTGAGCCTCAAGGTGCTGCAGCAAGGCCAGGCGGAGGAGCTTCTGTGGACCAGGGCAGGAACACATGGAAATCAATGGAGGCGAGGATTTCACACCATCCCACCACAGAACAAGCACTTCCAGGTAATGTACCACACTGAGGGAGTGCCATACTGTTGGGCGGTCAGTACTGAGGGAGTGACGCACTGTCGGAGGGTCAGTACTGAGGGAGTGACGCACTGTCGGAGGGTCAGTACTGAGGGAGTGACGCACTGTCGGAGGGTCAGTACTAAGGGAGTGCTGCACTGTCAGAGGGTCAGTACTGAGGGAGTACTGCACTGTCAGAGGGTCAGTACTGAGGGAGTGGCGCAATGTCGGAGGGTCAGTACTGAGGGAGTGACGCACTGTCAGAGGATCAGTACTGAGGGAGCGCTGCACTGCCGGAGGCTCAGTGCAAAGGGAGCTCTGCACTGTCGGAGGGTCAGTGTGGAGGGCGTGCTGCACTGTCGGGGTGCCAGTACTAAGGGAGAGCCACACTATCGGAGGGTCAGTACTGAGGAAGCGCTGTACTGTTGGAGGTCAGTACTGAGGGACTGCCGCACTCTTGGAGGGTCAGTGCTGAGGGAGCATGGCAATGTCTGAGGATCAGTTCTGAGGGAGTGCTGCACTGTCAGAGGGTCAGTACTGAGGGAGCGCTGCACTGTCAGAGGGTCAGTATTAAGGGAGCAATGCGCTGTCGGAGGTTCAGTATTGAGGGAGTGTTGCATGGTTGGCGGGTCAGTACTGAGGGAGTGCTGCGTGGTTGGAGGGTCAGTACTAAGGGATCACTGCACTGTCAGAGGGTCAGTACTGAGGGAGTGCTGCACGGTTGGAGGGTTGGTACTGCGGGAGTGCTGCACTGTTTGATCAGATGGTGATGAAACCATGTTCTATCCTATGATGGACTGTGCCACCATGCCTGCTCTGTGGTGAGAAATGATTTCTGTGCCACAGAGAGCACCGATATCAATTACGACTATCGTCCATTTATCCTTTGTCATGCAATGACCTGAGAAACTGACGTTAAATTTCCCATTGTTTGCAGCTCATATTTGAAGCATTTCAGAGAGGCAGTACTGGAGCTATCGCCATCGATGATGTGAGTGTTGTGGGAGGTGCATGTGAAGCTCAGGGAATATGCTCCTTCGAGGCTAATACCTGTCAGTACACATCAACAGGAATGCAGGGATGGGAATGGCTGGCAGGAGACCCGGGGACCAGCTCCAATAGGCCGGTCACCGACCATACAACAGAGACCACTGAAGGTGAGGACACCTTACTCTGCCTCCCACCCTTGTCTTCCCCATTCCTCCATTCTAACTATTCCATTTTCTATATGACTCGAGGATTGAAGCTGAAATGGAGATTCAGTAGCTCACACACTGTCCTTTCAACCCCTGGGACAGTGGCTCAAACACTGTGCTTTCAACCTCTGGGACAGTGGCTCAAACACTGTGCTTTCAACCTGTGGGACAGTGGCTCAACACACTGTCCCTTCACTCTCTGGGACAGTGGGTCACACTGTGTCATTTCATACTCTGGGACAGTGGGTCACAAATGCTGTCCTTTCACCTTCTGGGACAGTGGGTCACACATTGTGCTTTCACACTCTGGGACAGTGGGTCACACACAGTGTCCTTTCACACTCTGGGACAGTGGGTCACACACAGTGTCCTTTCACACTTTGGGACAATGGGTCACACACTGTTCTTTCACACTCTGCGGCAGTGGGTCACACCCCAGGACAGTGGGTCACATTCTGGGACAGTGTGTCTCACACTCCTTTCACACTCTGGGACAGTGGGTCACAAACTGTCCTTTCACACTCTGGGACAGTGGGTCACACACTGTCCTTCCACACTCTGGCACAGTGGCTCACACACTGTCCTTTCACAATCTGGGACAGTGGGTAACGCACTGTGCTTTCATCCTTTAGGAGTGGCTCACCCACTGTCCTTTCACAACCTGGGACAGTGGGTCACACACCGTCCTTTCACCCTCTAGGACAGTGGGTCACTGATAGACCTTTCATCCCTGGTACAGTGGCTCACCCATACTGTCCTTTCACCCTCTGGAACAGTGGCTCGCCCATACTGTCCTTTCACCGTCTAGGACAGTGGGTCACTCACAGACCTTTCATCCCCTGGGACAGTGGCTCACCTGAACTGTCCTTTCACCATCTGAGACAGTGGCTCAGACACACTGTCCTTTCACACCCTGGGACAGTGGGTCACATTCTGGGACAGTAGATCACACACTGTCCTTTCATACTCTGGGAAAGTGGGACACACACTGTCCTTTCACACTCTGGGACAGTGGGTCACAAACTGTCCTTTCACACCCTGGGACAGTGGGTCACACACTGTCCTTTCACACTCTGGGACAGTGGGACACAAACTGTCCTTTCACACTCTGGGACAGTGGGACACAAACTATCCTTTCATATTCTGGGACAGTGGGACACACACTGTCCTTTCACACCCTGGGACTGCGGGTCGCACACTGTCCTTACGCTCTCTGGGTCAGTGGCTCACCCACACTGTCCTTTCACCCTCTAGCACAGTGGCTCACCCACACTGTCCTTTCACTCTCTGGGACAGTGGCTCACCCACACTGTCCTTTTGTCCTCTGGGACAGTGGTTCACCCACACTGTCCTTTCAGCCTCTGGGTCAGCGGGTGACCGCCAGGGACAGTGGGTCGCACATTGTTCTTTCACGCTCTAGGATAGTGGCTCACACAGTGTCCTTTTGCACTCTGGGACAGTGGGTCACACACTGTCATTTTGCACTCTGGGACAGCGTGTGACACACTGTCCTTTTGCATTCTGGGACAGTGGCTCACCAACACTGTCCTTTTGCCGTCTGGGACTGCGGGTTGCCCACTGTCCTTTCATTCACTGGGACATTGACTCACCTACACTGTCCTTTCACCCTCTGGGACACCAGGTGACAGTCTGGGACAGTGACTCACACACTGCCCTTTTGCATTTTGGGACAGTGGCTCACCCACACGATCCTTTCACCATCTGGGACTGCGGGACACCCACTATCCTTTCACTCTTTCGGACAGTGGCTCAACGACACTGTCCTTTCACCCTCTAGGACAGTGGCTCACCCGCACTGTCCTTTCACCCTCTGGGGCAGTGGGTCACATATTGTACTTTCACACTCTGGGGCAGTGGGTCACATATTGTACTTTCACACTCTGGGTCAGTGGGTCACACATTGTCCTTTCACACTCTTGGCAGTAGGTCACAGACTGTCCTTTCACCTTCTGGGACAGTGAATCACACACGATCCGGTCACACACTGTCCTTTCAGCATGAGACAATGGCTGACCCACGCAGTCCTTTCACACTCTGGGACAGTGGGTCACACACTGTTCTTTCACACTCTGGGACAGTGGATCACACACTGTTCTTTCACACTCTGGGACAGTGGGTCACATACTGTCCTTTCACACTCTGGGACAGTGGGTCACACACTGTTCTTTCACACTCTGGGACAGTGGATCACACACTGTTCTTTCACACTCTGGGACAGTGGCTCACCCACACTGTCCTTTCACCCTCTAGCACAGTGGCTCACCCACACTGTCCTTTCACCCTCTGGGACAGTGGCTCACCCACACTGTCCTTTCACCCTCTGGGTCAGCGGGTGACCGTCAGCGACAGTGGGTCGCACACTGTTCTTTCACCCTCTAGGACAGTGGCTCACAGTGTCCTTTTGCACTCTGGGACAGCGTGTGACACACTGTCCTTTTGCATTCTGGGACAGTGGCTCACCCACACTGTCCTTTCACCCTCTGGGACAGCGGGTGACCGTCAGGGACAGTGGGTCGCACACTGTTCTTTCACACTCTAGGATATTGGCTCACACAGTGTCCTTTTGCACTCTGGGACAGTGGGTCACACACTGTCATTTTCACTCTGGGCAGCGTGTGACACACTGTCCTTTTGCATTCTGGGCCAGTGGCTCACCCACACTGTCCTTTTGCTGTCTGGGACTGCGGGTCGCCCACTGTCCTTTCACTCTCTGGGACAGTGACTCACCCACACTGTTATTTCACCCTCTGGGACACCAGGTGACAGTCTGGGACAGTGGCTCACACACTTCTCTTTTGCTTTCTAGGACAGTGGCTCACCCACACGATCTTTTCACCCTCTGGGACTGCGGGTCACCCACTATCCTTTCACTCTCTGGGACAGTGGCTCACCCACACTGTCCTTTCACCCTCTAGGACAGTGGCTCACCCACACTGTCCTTTTACCCTTTGGGGCAGTGGGTCACAAATTGTCCTTTATCACTCTCGGACAGTGGATCACACACTGTCCTTTCACACTCTGGGACATTGGTCACACACTGTCCTTTCACACTCTGGAACAGTGGGTCACACACTGTCCTTTCGCACTCTGGGACAGTGGGTCACACACTGTCCTTTTGCATTCTGGGACAGTGGCTCACACACTGTCCTTTCACACTCTGGGACAGTGGTCACTTCTGTCCTTTCACACTCTGGGACAGTGGTCACACACTGTCCTTTCACACTCTGGGACAGTGGTCACACACTGTCCTTTCACACTCTGGGACAGTGGGTTACACATTGTCCTTTCCCACTTTCGGATAGTGGATCACATATTGTCCTTTCACACTCTGGGACAGTGGTCACACACTGTCCTTTCACACTCTGGGACAGTGGTTCACACACTGTCCTTTAGCACTCTGGGACAGTGAGTCTCACACTGTCCTTTCACCCTCTGGGATAGCGGGTGACACTCTGGGACATTGGGTCACATACTGTCCTTTCATCCTGGAGACAGTGGCTCACCCACACTGTCCTTTCACCCTCTGGGACTGTGGGTCACACACTGTCCTTTCACACTCTGGGGCAGTGGTCACACACTGTCCTTTTGCACTCTGGCTCAGTGGGTCACACACTGTCCTTTTGCATTCTGGAACAGTCGGACGCACACTGTCCTTTCACCCTCTGGGACAGCGGGTGACCGTCAGGGACAGTGGCTCGCACACTGTTCTTTCACCCTCTAGGACAGTGGCTCACACAGTGTCCTTTTGCACTCTGGGACAGTGGGTCACACACTGTCATTTTGCACTTTGGACTAGCGTGTGACACACTGTCCTTTTGCATTCTGGGACAGTGGCTCACCCACACTGTTCTTTCTCCATCTGGGACTGCGGGTCGTCCACCGTCCTTTCACTCTCTGGGACAGTGACTCACCCACACTGCCCTTTCACCCTCTGGGACACCGGGTGACAGTCTGGGACAGTGGCTCACACACTGTCCTTTTGCATTCTGGGACAGTGGCTCATCCACACGATACTTTCACCATCTGGGACTGCGGGTCACCCACTATCCTTTCACTCTCTAGGACGGTGGCTCACCCACACTGTCCTTTCACCCTCTGGGGCAGTGGGTCACATATTGTACTTTCACACTCTGGGTCAGTGGGTCACGCATTGTCCTTTCACACTCTGGGCAGTAGGTCACAGACTGTCCTTTCACCTTCTGGGACAGTGAATCACACGATCCGGTCACACACTGTCCTTTCAGCATGAGACAATGGCTGACCCACGCAGTCCTTTCACACTCTGGGACAGTGGGTCACACACTGTTCTTTCACACTCTGGGACAGTGGATCACACACTTCTTTCACACTCTGGGACAGTGGGTCACATACTGTCCTTTCACACTCTGGGACAGTGGGTCACACACTGTTCTTTCACACTCTGGGACAGTGGATCACACACTGCTGGGACAGTGGATCACACACTATCCTTTCACCCTCTGGAACAGTGAATCACACACTATCCTTTCACACTCTTGGACAATGGGTCACACACTGTGCTTTCACACTCTGGAACAGTGGCTCACCCGCACTGTCCTTTTACACTTGGGACAGTGGGTCACACGCACTGTCCTTTTACACTCTGGGACGATAGGTCACCCGCGCTGTCCTTTCACCCTCTGAGACAACGGCTCACCCACTGTCCTTTCACACTCTGGGACAATGGCTCACACACACTATTCTTTCATACTCTGGGACAATAGCTCACACACACTGTTCTTTCACACTCTGGTACAGTGGCTGTCACACTGCCCTTTCACGCATAATGGGATGTGTAGGCTAAGCCTCCTCAGACTGATCTTGTTCTGGCCATTGGGCAATGGTGCTTTTTTCTGTTGTTTCCAGGACACTACATGCTGGCTGATACCAGTCTTGGGGTTCTTCCGAGCAGCCAGTCAGTGCTCCTGGTTTCACCGGTCCAGGAGCCAAGCGATGCTGGAGTTTGCCTGCAGTTCTGGTTCCAGATGAATGGCGAGACTCCAGGTAACAGCTTCATATTTATTGGCCTCAGAGAGTCAGCCCTCCTTTCTACTGTGCCTCTTCATACCTGAACTCAGCACCTCTCCAGTCACTCTCGCATGATTTAGCTCTGACTCCTCTTCACAGCAATGCCCAATGTTCTGGACCTTAGCTCACCCCAGGGTCAGAACCAGAGTTCCCCGGGGGTTCCAAATGGATCAGGGAATGTTTTGATCTTCTAACAGCGACTGACCATAGTCTCTGCTCCTGTTAGGTTTTGCAGACAGCATATGGCAATGATTGTGATTACTAAAGGTCCAATTTTTAACTAAACCTCCCAAAGGAAGTGGGTGAGAGGGCAGTTAAATGGCCACAGCATCTTGTCTAACTGATCACATGGGATAATCAGGTCAGATGATGAGGCGAGTGATTCAGACACCCCGAAATAGCAGGTCCCTTCTTCAAATGCACAGTTCAGGTTCCCAATGTTATCATCAGGGTCCATCAGTAACATTAACCCCAGGCCTGTGTGGAGAGACCATTGGAGCTTTGTCGCCATGCCAACCAAGTGGGAAGATGGGAAGAGGAGGTGGGGTCAGTAGAGGCTCGGAATAGCTAAATTATGTAATTCTATTTTAGTTTGTTTGCTTGTGGGCCTGAACATAGGACTTAGGAACAGGAATAGGCCATTCAGCCCTTTGAGCCTGCTCCACCATTCAATAAGATCACGGCTGATCAGGTTGTGGTCTCAACTCCACTCTCCTGTCCGCCCCCCACCATTGCCCTTGACTCTCTTGTCCATCAAAAATCTGTCTAGTTCAGCCTTGAATAAATTCAATAACCCGGCCTCCACTGCTTTCTGGGGAAGAGAATACCACAGATTTCCAGCTCTCTGAGAGAAAATATTTCTCCTTACCTCCACCTTAAACAGTAAACCTCTTATTCTTAAACTGTGCTCCCTGATTCTAGTCTCTCCCACGAGTGGAAACATCCTCCCGGTGTCTACCCTGTCAAATACCTTCAGAATCTTATATGTTTCAAAAAGATCATCTCTCATTCTTCAAATTCCAATGAATATAGGCCTAACCTGCTCAAACTTTCTTCATGAGATAAGCCACATTTTTATTTTAAATGCTCTTATCTCATAACTCACCTCATCATTCAATGTCATGTCTACCTGTTCTGTCTCCCTGGTAAATACTGAAGTGAAATAATTAATATTTACATAAGAACTAGGAGCAGGAGTAGGCAATTCAATACAATCATGGCTGATCTCATTTCGGCCTCAACTCCAATTTCCCACCCGCTCCCCATAACTTTTCAACCCATTACTAATTAAAAATCTGTCTATCACCTCCTTAAATTTATTCAGTGTCCCGGCATCCACAGCACTCTGAGGTAGTGAATTCCATAGATTCATGACCCTTTGAGGAAAGTCCTCCTCATCTCTGATTTAAATCTACTACCCCTTAGCCTAAAACTATGGCCTCTCGTTCTAGAGTGCCCCACAAGGGGAAATGTCCGCTCCACGTCTACTTTGTCTATCCCCTTTAGCATCTTATATACCTCAATTAGATCTCCTCTCATCTTTCTAAACTCTAGCGAGTATAAGCCTAAACTGCTCAATTTCTCCTCATAAGACAAGCCCCGCATCTCTGGAATCAATCTAGTGAACCTCCTCTGAACCGCCTCCAGTGCGACTACATCCTTCCTCAAGTAAGGGGGCCAAAACTGTGCACAGTACTCCAGGTGCGGTCTCACCAAAGCCTTGTACAGTTCCAACAACACTTCCCTATTTTTATACTCTATTCCTTTAGCAATAAATGCCAAAATTTGCCTTCCTTATTACCTGCTGTACCTGCATACTAGCTTTCAGCAATTCATACACGAGGACACCCAGATCCCTCTGCACTGAAGCATTCTGAAGTTTCTGTCCATTTAAATAATAAGTCGCCTTTTTATTCTTCCGACCAAAATAGATAACCTCACACTTAACCATGTTAAACTCCGTCTGCCATCTATCGTTACCTGTGGTATTATCCTGTCTGTCCCTTAGTGGTCCTATTCCCATCACAGCCTTCCTCTTTTATTAATGCACCTCTAAAATATTTTATATTTTGTTTTATGTCCATTGTTAATTTGATTTCATAGTTCTTTATCTTCCTACTTGTTTTTTTGACTTCTCTCATAATCTCTTCATTTTTTCTCTTATCCTGCACTCCTCTGCTGCCTAGGTAGTTAATGTTTGCCTCTTTCCTAACTAAACAAACCTGCCTCTGACCTGAATGATTCTTCCAGGTTGTGGTATTTTTTGGTGAGATCAGTTTTGCTAAAAATAGCTTGTATTCAACTAAAAGCAGACCCTGCAATTTCTTCCTGAAAAGGCGGTGGAAGCAGAGTCTTTGAATATTTTTAGGCCAGAGGTGGATAGTTCTTGATAAGCAAGGGGGTGAAAGGTTATCGGGGGTGGGTGGGAATGTGGAGTTGAGGTTACAATCAGATCAGCCATGATCTTACTGAATAGCAGAGCAGGCTCGAGGGGCCGAGTGGCCTACTCCTGCTCTCCTGCTCCTAAATCGTAGTTCATATGTACATTATTATGATTAGACCATATGCTAGTGTTGATGTGTTGGTGTTTAGTTCTATGATGTAACACCCTAAGTCGAGAATGATTTAAGGGCAAATAAAACATTTAAAAATTAAATCTGGAGAAATGCGTACTTGAGTTCCCATCCTTAGGCCACCTAAGGATGGCATGAAACTAATCATGTTTAGTGATACTTCCCATTCTAATCTTCCTGGTAGGTATTTGAGTGCAGCTTGTTTCATAATATCTTTTAAGGGTGAAAATGGGAATTGTTGTCCTTAAGCTTGGGAAACTATTCCAAATATAGGATTTGTAAGATTGTCTCTTTGATTTAGGGTAAAATGGAGGAATGAGGGAGCTTATGTGATCTGCTCTGCAGTCTGTCCAATAACAAGCCTGGGTGGCTTGTGGTTATTAAAGGTTTAAGTGTGGCCCAGGTTGTCTTACCGGGAAAAAGGTGCGAGATATGCACACCTGTAAACAATGACCAAGGCAGCTGTGCTGATGGTGAATAGACTGCTTGTCTCCAAGTCACAGGGAGGTGTTAGGGATGTCAGGTTTTATAAGCAGTTATACCTTAAACTGTCTATTTAATTCCAAGATAGAGTGGAGTTGGGAGTTTAGAAGATAGTCAATCAGCATTTCTGCCTGGATACAAGGCCCATGTGATTCATGTTGCTATGGAGATGGGCTTTGAAAGGGGAACAGGGGAAAGTCATTGTAGCATCGGCTTACAGGGTTTTCTTAAGATATCTCTAAACCTCACAGACAAGTCAGTCTGCAAGAATCTGAGAGAGAGAGCAGAGCGATAAAGGCATCCATTTTTATTTTTCAACAATATAAAATGCAGGTAGGAGCTCGTGCTTGGATTCAAGAGACCAAGTTTGTGAGGATTTAAACAGGGTCGAAAGACTTACTTAGCTTTGGCTAGAGGGAGGGGAACTCCAGGGTAACCCTCACCATGAAAGTCAGTTCAGGGATTGGAAGCTATTCGGCTGGAAAAGGAAAAATGAAACAAGCAATTGAGAGCTGAGAATAGCTTTTGACTGATTCCTGAAGAACGAACTCTCTACTTAAGAGTAAAGAATAACTGTGGTGGGGGATTTCTGATCATTTTAAAAGTTAAATGGAGGATATTTTCTGTAGTTTAAGTTGTCTATGGAATAATGTTTAGACAACGTTGCTTTTAGTTTGTTTATTACAGATAAAAGCCTTAAAACTTGAAATCTTGTTGTTTGATCTTTTCAGTTGGTCACCGGAATTCAAATATCTTTTTAAAAGTTATCGGCCTCTATGGGGATTGTAACAGAGCTAAGAAAGTGAAAATGGTTGTTGAAAGTACTTTGGCTGCTAAAACACTGGCTCTTGTGGCGTCAATAGATATCAAATTCTATTTGTCAAATGTTTTAAGTGAGATTCTGTACAAGGAGAGTGCAGAAGGCAATATATCCATTTAATGTTCTAGAGACAATTATTCACTGTGGGATAAAGTATACTTTACGAAAAGTGTGAGAGAGTACAGGTTAGAGATTGACCTTGCTGGCTTGAAACAGATGCTGGAGAGAAAGAAAATCTCTAAAATTAAACAGTTGGATGCAAATCATCTACTGTCTGATTGAAATGCATGTGTGAAGAATTAATTAGGGGTCCTCGAGAAGGGGCATCTCACAAAGTAATGTTTTGTGCAGATTTTAGAGATTTTTATCATTTTTGAAATTTTGGTCACACATATAAACTCTTTTTATTTAAAGAAAGAGAAAGGAACCTGTTAATTATATATTAATTCAAGAACACAAGAATGAGGAGCAGGAGTAGGCCATTCGGTCCCTTGAGCCTGCTCAGTTATTCAATAAGATCATGGCTAATCTGATTGTTGTCTTAACTCCACTTTCCTGCCTGCCCCCCTTGTTGATCAAGTATCTGTTTAACTTGGCATTGAATAAATTCAGTGACCCAGCCTTCAATGCTCTCTGGAGAAGAGGATTCCATAGACTAATGAGCCTCTTCACCTCTGTCTTAAATGGAAGACCCCTTATTTTTAAATTGTGTCCCCTAGTTCCAGTTTCTCTCATAAGGGGAAACATCTTTTCAATCTGTCACCCTGTCAAGCCCTCTCAGGATCTTATATTTTTCAATAAGATCACCTCTCATTCTTCTAAATTCCAATGGATACAGGCCTGACCTGCTCAACCTTCCCTCATAGGATAACCCTTTCATCCCAGGTATCAGTCAAGTGAACCTCATCTGATTTGCTTCTACTGCATTTATATCCTTTCTTAAATAAGGAGACCAAAGTTATACACAATATTCCAGATGTGGTCTCACCAAGGCCCTGTTACAGCCATAGCAACACATCCCTACTTTTCTACTCATTTTAATTATGTTCAGGTGGTGGGCATTAACTGAACACTGTGCCACTATAAATTGACAATGATTGAAAGCATAGTGGTGGGTAAGGAGGTGTATGTTTGTATTGTGCAACTCTGTAGATAAGTGCTTGTAAATGTCTGATGGCTTTCTGGAATATTCTGGAATATTCCTCAATCAGTTTCCACTGATTGAACACACTGAAGCACTATCCCCATCAAACACTCCCAGGACAGGTACAGCACAGGGTTAGATACAGAGTAAAGCTCCCTCTATACTGTCCCCATCAAACACCCCCAAGGCAGGTACAGCACAGGGTTAAATACAGAGGAAGGATTCCTCTAAAATGTTGAAATGGTGGCTGTTTCCGACTAGGATTTGAATCCAAGGCATTCTGTTTCCAAGTCTAGAACTTAACCATTTCAGATTCCATGTCCAGACCTGAATCTGTGGCCGGGATTTTACGGACCCGCTGAGGGAGATTCAGCAGCTCAGCCAGTATGTTTTATTTTATTCGTTCATGGGATGTGAGCATCACTGGCTAGGCCAGCATTTATTGCCCATCGCTTTGTTCAGAGGGCTTTTAAGAGTAAACCACGTTGCTGTGGGTCTGGAGTCACATGTAGGCCAGACCAGGTAAGGATGGCAGATTTCCTTCCCTAAAGGACGTTGGCGAACCAGGTGGGTTTTTACAACAATGGTTGTAAATGGTCATCATCAGACTCTTAATTCCAGATTTTTATTGAATTCAAATTTTATCATCTGCTGTGGTGGGATTTTAATCTGGGTCCCCAGAGCATTACTCCGGGTCACTAGATTACTAGTCCAGTGACAATACCACTATGCCACCACAAATCCATTGACTTTCGGCAGGACTGGACGATCCTGGTGGTGGGCAAGGCCGGAAAATCCCGGCCAGTGTCTAACACACTGTCCTTTCTGTGTAAGAATGTATATAGTGATCAATGCTGGTGTTAGCCTCATCACACAGAGACCTTTGTTTTACTACAGGAGATTTGAACGTTTATGCAGAGGAAGAGACACAGGAGAAACAGAAAGTGTGGAGTATCAATACGGGCCAGGGGCTGACATGGAGCCTTGCCAGAGTCAAGATTCAAACAGCACACAACTGGAAGGTGATGCCCTCTGACCTCACAACACACTGGTGCCAACACCCCAATAGCCCAATGTGCTAGCATACTTCCTGATGTATCAGCTGGCATTTCATTTGACAACCTCGTAAAAACTTCAAAAAGGTTTTTGAAACTGACTAACCAGAAATTACGCTGAGTGTGGGCGTATGATGTCTGTAAATAAGTGATAGGACTGAGATTGATGTAGGATCAGGCCCATCATAGCTGTCTGCTCATTTCCCACACTGAGCTAATGGATCAGGCAGGGAATATTTTCAGTATTCACAATCTCCCAGCTACTCTCTGGACCAGGGTAAAGAGCTCTTACACAAAACATGAGAGTTTAGTTTCAATATTCAGTTTAATTCAAATGGATGTTGGTGAGTGTCCTGTGATTTAATGTGGGATCATCTCTGCCCTCCCTGTCCATTCAGACTGGGACTGTCCTTCTATGGTGAATAGAGAATCTTCCAGAACTGTCTTGGTTACAATTCAGCTCAGTGCTAGTGATTTGTTTCCCTCAAAATCTTTTATTCACTACTTTCTGTACATTTTAGAATTTGTTTTGGGATATTTTTCCCCAGAATGTTTAGGGAATTTTTCTATGGACACAGAAATGCCACAAATCCAACGATAATCGAAAGGGTTTCAGAATGTCAGAAGGACACACAGAATGTATTAATAAAGAGGTTTTTACAATCCCAGCTTTCACAGAGAACTCAGGGAATAAATGTAAGTTATAGAAACATTTGCCAGCTACAAAGTCAAATTATCAGTCATATCATTGAATGAAACAGCACAGGAGGCTATTCATTCCATTGTGTTTGTGCTATCCAATTTGACCTCCTGCACCACTCTTTCCCCAAAATCCTGTCCATTTCAAGTGATTATCCATTCCCTCTGTAAGTTACTATTTCATCACGACTCACTGTGTAAGACTTGTTTTTAATATTGGGAAGATGTTTTCAAGCAGTTATGTACAATATTTAATATGTGAAGATAAACCAAAGTCAGATTGACCAATAGGCACCTGAATGTGGCAGAGAGACCTTGCAGCCAATCCTGCAGCATTGTGGCAGCACTGCCTCTGGCAGTCATGCCCACCACTGCCATCTATTTAAATGGCTTCCTGCAGTCAAGTGTGGGGATCGAGTGTAATTCCAGCCCAGGCATGTAACAAACAGAAGGCATTGGGCAGCATATTCCTCTCTCCTCCTGATTCCTGATAGCACAGTCCTGCTGTGTTTCCCAAAGCACAGGGGGCTTGTTGGTGATGATGCTGTGAACAGCAGATCTGGCTGCCTCTCTGCTATCATCACTTGTTCCTCCTCCCCTGTGCTCTCGGACGCAGCTGGAGGTACTCCTTGCTCACTAACTACATTCCTAGGATCAGTTTACTGGATCCTGGCAATATTGGCCATACTGCAATATGGTGCTGTGATAGGGGCTGTCTCACTTGTGGCTCCAATGGTGTTCATAAACTACTCTTCCAAGCCTCCAGTGGGAGAAAGGGACCTTCAAATGGGGCCTCAGCTGTGTTGTTCAGTTAGTGCTGGAGTGAGGGAGCTGGATGGTGCATTGTATATCATGGTGATGTCTTCACAAGCCCCAAAATTCCCTAGCCCTCTCCCACTTAGTGTCACCAGCAGTGGGTTTGGTATCCAGAGTCGGGGGGGGGGGTGGTGGAGGCAGGGCGGTGGGGGGCTGGTTGGTGTTTCTGGGAGACAGGGTTTGTTTCTGGGAGGGAGGGGGGTGGGGGGCTGGGGGCCGGTTGGTGTTTCTGGGAGGAGGGGGGTGGTGTTTCTGGGAGGGAGGGGGGTGGGGGCCAGCAGAGTTTGGTGTCTCCAGGTCACTGACAGCCTCTCTTTCTACAGTTGATCTTCGAAGCAATTGGAGGAGGAGCAGCCATGTCACACATTGCGATCGATGATGTTACACTTAGTCACACAGAATGTCCTTCAATCGGTGAGTGACCCTGTGACCCCCTAACCCTTAACCCCTGGTGAGTGACCCTGTGACCCCCCCTAACTCTTACTCCCCTGGTGAGTGACCCTGTGACCCCCTAACCGCTACCCCCCTGGTGAGTGACCCTGTGACTTCCAACCTTCTCCCCGCCCCCTCACCCCAATTCCTGGGGAGTGAGCCTTAACCACACACCCACCTCCCCCTTCCTGTCCTCACTCAGCTCCCTCACACTCTCCAGGAGATAGCCCTCTGCAACAGTCAGAGCCTGGTCCTGTACGGCCCACTGTTTGTGCAGGGAGGACCCAGCCTGCCCCAGACTCTGAACACTCACACCCTGATGAAGACAAGAGAGCTCAGAATTTGGTTTTCTGGTAGCCTGGATGGCTCCATTGTTGATAGTGTATCTGGTGAGGGCCTCAGCAATCCCACCCTTCAGTTCTTAAAAGTCCCTCACCCACTGAGAAATTGTAGTGAGGCTCCAAGAGAGGCCAACATACAGTACCTAGACCCAGATAGTCAAGGACAGAAGAGGCGGGGGGGTGGTCAGGGGACAGGGTGACTCTAGTGAAGGTCCCCCAGATGGAGGTGGGATCACTTCCCTCATGTCAGGGTGGATGCTGCTGAAATAACATCATAGTTCTTGACATTCCAAACACCTCATCCCACCAACTGGGGGCAAGACCCATGGTCAACATTGGGCACAGAAAGAGTTGTACTTCACCAGACTGCATCAGGCTGTGTAGGATTTCAGGGTTTTGGGCCACAGATACCTAAATAGGCAGTTGACTAGTCATAAATAATTTTAAGATGGTTTATTAAGTTTATTCAGAAACAACGATTTAGATACGATACATTAACTAATTAGACAGAAAATAGGTGTACGACCTGTAACAACTGTGATAACAGCATTCTGCTCTCTAATGGAAGGGTTAAGAAACTTTTCTCTCGATCTCTTGATCTTTCTCCTCCTCCTCTGGTCCATCCTCCATCTGAAGCAGCCCAACAAGCACTGCCACCTCATCAGCCCCTCAGCCCCATACCACCAGTACAACATATATACAACTATATACCCTCTTTGGGGGGATTGGTAGCTGAGCCAGTGTCAACCGTCTATCCAACTATTCTGACTAATGGACACAGGGCAGGCACTCAAAATGTCAGAGTAGTTACCACGCTGCTCGAGGTCAGCTTTTGAGTTTACATCTTGCTGAGGGTCATATCCTGGCCCTTTCTAAACACTTAGATAGATAAGGGGGTTCAGAAGACCCCATCATGCCAGCTTAGGAATGTCAACATGGCAGCCTGAACTAAGACTGCTTAGAGGTCAAAGTATTTAGAAATCCTCTTTCCAGAGAGGGAATCAATGCTGCTTAGTTAATCCCATAAGATGCAGAAAATACCTGCTTAATGAAGACCACAATTTCTTAAGGCTGGGCCGGGCTGGGTCAGGCTGGGCAGGGTCGGGCTGGATTGGACTGCATCAGGTTGGGTTAGACAGAGTCAAGCTAGGTTGGGCTGGGGTCAGGTTGGATCATACTGGGCTGGGTCACGCCGGGTTGGACAGCGTCAGACTGGGCCGGGCTGGGTCAGGCCAGGCTGGATAGGGTCAGACTGGGCCGGGGTGGGTTAGGCCAGGCTGGACAGGGTCAGGCCAGGTTGGACAGGGTCAGACTGGGCCGGGCTGGGTTGGACAGGGTCAGACTGGGCCGGGCTGGGTCAGGCCGGGTTGGACAGGGTCAGACTGGGCCAGAGTGGGTCAGGCTGGGCCGGGCAGGGTTTGGCTGTGCAAGGCAGGGTCAGGCTGGGTTGGACTGGAGACCAGGAATTCCAGGTTTACCTGAAGGACAAAGTGGGTGAATTATTTTCCCTTTCCTCCCTAGGAGCCTGTGACTTTGAGCTGGACCTGTGTGGCTGGAAGAATGTCCTGAACCCTAAACTTGACTCCAAGGACTGGGACTGGACCAATGGGCAAACCCCCAGCTACTTCAAAGGGCCTAAGGTGGACCACACACTGGGGAATTCACAAGGTGAGTGTCACTGCTGAATGATTACTGCCAGGCTGTGGTGTGCTGCCCCTCTGAGCAGTAACCAGCGTTAACACAGCTGCTATCAGTCAAAAGATGTTTCCCATAAGGGGATGAGCTATGAGCAGATAGCATAGATGGGCAGTGCCAGGGTCACTGAGGGTGAATCTCTGTGAGTGAGCATGTGTATAAATGCATGTGTGTATATATACGTGTGTGTGTGTGTGTGTGTGTGTTTCAATGGGTGTGTGAGAGTGGGAGTGAGTGAGTGAGTGTAAGGACAGAAAGAGGTTGTGGAAATAAAGGAGGGGGAATAGAGGAGAGTGAGGAAGAGATGGAGGAGTGAGATGGAAGAACTAGAAGAGAGACAGAAATGAAATGCAGGAGAAGGAGCAAGATAATGGAAAGATGAAAAAGAGAGACAAATGGAAAACCTAAAGGAGTAATAGAAATGAAGGAGTGATATTAGAGAACAAACCGTGATGGTGGAGTGAGTTGGTTATCCTTCACCTCCCTGTGACTCACTCTGGGACAATGTTAATTGTTGGTCAGATCTTGATGGTTGATTGAGTAGTTAATTCATTGACTGGTTAATTCATACATTTCCATTTTCTAAAGACAGTGGCAGCCTTGGTGTCTCAGCACTCGGTGTTGGTGAGTGCACAGAGCAGGAATTTAACCTGTTTGTGTTTCAGTGTCAGCCTTGGCTCAGTTGGTCACAGTCTTGCCTCAGAATCAGACGTTCATGGGTTCAAATCTCACTCCAGACACTTGAGCCCATAATCCAGACTGTCACTCTAGCGTAGCACCGAGGGAGTGCTGCACTGTCAGAGACCCTGTCTTTCAGATGAGACGTTGAACTGTCTCTTGCCTCAGAATTTATCCAATATCCTCAACAAAGATCCCAAAAACAGCTTATCTGGTCATTATCACATTGCTGTTTGTGGGAGCTTGCTGTACACAAGTTGATTGTCACGTTTCCTACATTACAACATTTCAAAAGTATTTCATTGACTGTAAAGAGCTTTGGGGTGTCCTAAGGATGTGACAGGTGCTATATAAATAAAGCTTTTCATTTTTTTCCAGGTCACTACATGTTTGTGGACATTGAGGCTCTGAATGCTGATGAGACAGCCTGGCTTCTGAGTGAACATCTCCCTCTGACCAAGGGCTCCTGCCTCACATTCTATCACCACATCAATATCTCCAAACAGCTCCGTGAGTTCCTTTGTGCGGGAATCTCAATCAGGCAACTCAAACGCTAACCAATACAGAAAACAAAATGAAATTCAGAGATGCTGGAAACATTTGACAGGTCAGGCAACCTCAATGGAGAGAGAAAGGTGGGTTAATGTATCAGATCAATGGCTGTTCATCAGAATCAGACATTAACCCTACAGTTCTCTCTGCACTGACGCTGACTAATCGACTGTGGCTGGACACATTCCTGGGGGTGTCATCAGGTAACCTCCAACTGCCCTGCCCCATGCTCCCACTTCAGCCAATCAGAAAGCAAATAGAGTCAACATTATTTGATTGGTTGATTCCTGACTTTTTTTTATTCATTCATGGGATGTGGGCATCGCTGGCTAGGCCAACATTTATTACCCATCCCTAATTGCCCTTGTTCAGAAGGCATTTTTTTTGAGTCAACCACATTGCTGTGGGCCTGGAGTCACATGTAGGCCAGACCAGGTAAGGATGGCAGATTTCCTTCCCTAAAGGACATTAGTGAACCAGATGGGGCTTTACAACGCTGTAATCAGACCCTGTCCGGAACTTGATACTGAACTGTCAGTCCTTTTTTCCATCTCAGATATTTCTAATTAGACCTTTCAAAGAATTTTTTTGAAGGAAGTTTTTTTGCAACAACTCAACAGTCTTTCTCTGGGGCTGCAGTGTTCCAGAGATTAATCTTTAATTCTTGGAGACTCCTGGGCAATCCTGGAGAGTTGGCAACCCCAATTTCCAGCCTGGTCTCTGAATGAAGTTCAGTACCAAGTTCCTGACAGGCTCTGATTACAGCGTTCTGCTCTACCTCTATAAGCAGGGTACAGTGTGTGAGATTCTCCACCTTACCCGACCAACTGCAGCTCACTGTGCTGAGAAAGATAAACTGGAGTATTTCTGAAATGGTGAGAGACTAAGAAATGTGGACAATCAAAGGGTTTCAGGTATATCAATCACTAAAAGCTAGTGTACACCTTCAAAATGTAATCCAAAAAAACTAATAAGCATCAGCACACAAATGCAAAACACTGCAGATGCTGGAAATCTGAAATAAAAACAGAAAATGCTGGAAAACTCAGGTCTGGCAGCGTCTATGGAGAGAGAAACATGAGGTCGATGACTGATCATCAAAAACTGGAGAAGCTGGAGATGCAATAGGCTTGAGCAAATGAAAGGTGGAGAGGAGCAGGGAGGGTAAAAGAACAGAAGGGAAAGTCTGAGATAGGGTGGAAGAGAAGAGCAATTAAATAAGAAAAGTGTTTGACGGTTCAAGGTCAAAAGGAATGGTAATGGGAGAGGTAAAGGAAGAGAAGATGTGACCAGAGGAGGTGTGAATGGCAGAATGATGAACAGCTACCATCCAAAAGTAAAAATCAAGAGAAAAACAAGATTGAGACTGAAACATGCAAAAGAAAGGAAACAAGATAGAGGCTGGTGTTCCTATCTAAAGTTGTTAAACTCGATGTTGAGTCCAGAAGGCTGTAAAGTGCCGAGTTGAAAGATGAGGAGGTGTTCTTCGAGTTTGAACTTGAGCTTCATTGGAACACTGCAGCAGGCCAAGGACAGAAAGATCAGAGTGTAAGCAAGGTGGAGAATTAAAATGACAAGTGAAAGGAAGCTCCGGGTCACACTTAGGGACTGAACGGAGGTGTTCCACAAAGTAGCCATTTGGTTTTCCCAATGAAGAGGAGAGCACATTGTGAACAGTGAATACAGTAGATGAGATTGAAAGAAGTTCAAGTAGATCTCTGCTTCACCTGGAAGGAATGTTTGGGGTCTTGGACGGTGAGGAGAGAGGAGGTAAAAGGGCTGGTGTTGCATTTCCTGTGCTTGCCCAGAAAGGTGCCAAAGGGAAGGGAGGGTGTGTTAGGGGTGAATGAGGATGGGACCAGGGTATTGTGGAGAGAATGGTCCCTTCAGAATGGTGAAAGGTGAAGGCAATGGGAGATGTGTTTGGCAGTTGAATCACGCTGGAAATGGTGGAAATGAAGGAGGATAATCCGTTGAATACGGAAACTGCTGGGTGGATGATAACGTCAAGAGGAAACCTATCATGGATCTGAGAGGGAGGGGAAGAGGTGAGAGCAGACATACTAACTGGGTGAGGGAACCCTCAGCTGAGGAAATGGGAGGAACTATCAGAACTGCTGGTATGGTAGGTTGCATCATCAGAAGCGATGACACAGAGAAATTGGGAGAGTGGAATAGAGTCCCTAGAGGAAGGAGAGTTTGAGGAAGTAATGTTGAGGTAGCTGTGGCAGTCAGTGGGCTTATTAGTGAATATTGGTTGATATCCTATCAATTGTGTGGGACTGTATGTGGAACTGTACCCCAGTGAGAGTAATTGCGTGCAGAACCGTACCCCAGTGAGTGCCAGTGTGTGTGGAACTGTATCCCAGTGAGAGCCAGTGTGTGTCGAACTGTACCCCAGTGAGAGCCAGTGTGTGTGGATCTGTACCCCAGTGAGAGTCATTGCGTGCGGAACCAGACCCGAGTGAGTGCAAGTGTGTGTGGAACTGTATCCCGGTAAAAGCCAGCACCTGTGGAACTGTAACCCATGATAGTCAGTGCATGTCGACATGTACCACACTGAGAGCCAGTGTGTGTACCACTGGACCCCAGTGAGAGTCAGTCTGCATGGAACTGTACCCCAGTGGGAGCCAACGTGTGCGGAACTGTACCCCAGTGAGAATCAGTGTGTGCGGAACTGTACCCCAGTGAGAGTCAGTGTGTGCGGAACTGTAAGCCAGTGAGAGTCAGTGCATGTAGAACTGTACCCCAGTGAGAGTCAGTGTCTGTGGAGCTGTACCCCAGTGAGAGTCAGTGTGTGCGGAACTTTGCCCCAGTGAGAGTCAGTGTGTGTGGAACTGTACCCCAGTGAAAGTCAACGCATGTGGAACTGTAACCCATGATAGTCAGTGCATGGGGACCTGTACCACACTGAGAGACAGTGTGTGTACGACTGGACCCCAGTGACAGTCAGTTTGTGTGGAACTGTGCCACAGTGGGAGCCCGTGTGCGCGGAACTGTACCCCACTGAGAGTCAGTGTGTGTGTGGAACTGTACCCCACTGAGAGTCAGTGCCTGCGGAGCTGTACCCCACTGAGAGTCAGTGCCTGCGGAGCTGTACCCCAGTGAGAATCAGTGTGTGCGGAACTTTGCCCCAGTGACAGTCAGTGTGTGTGGAACTGTACCCCAGTGAGAGTCAGTGTATGTGGAACTGTATCCCAGTGATAGTCAGTGTGTGTGAAACCCGTACCCCAGTGACAGTCAGTGTGTGTGGAACCCGTGCCCCAGTGAGAGTTGGTGTCTGTGGAACAGTACCCCAGTGAGAGTCAGTGTGTGTGGAACTGTATCCCAGCGAGAGTCTGTGTGTGTGGGGAACTGTAACCCACTGAGAGTCAGTGTGTGTGGGGAACTGTAACACAGTGAGATTCAGTATGTGTGTGGAACTGTACCCCAGTGAGATTCAGTGCATATGGAACTGTTCCCCAGTGAAAGTGGAGAGTCAGTATCTGTGGAACTGTATGTAAGTGAGAGTCAGTGTATGTGGAATTGTACCCCAGTGAGTGCCAGTGTGTGTGGAACTGTACCAAAGTGACGGTCAGCGCGTGTGGAACTGTAACCCATGATAGTCAGTGCATGTGGACCTGTAACCCATTGAGAGTCAGTGTGTGTACTACTGGACCCCAGTGAGAATCAGTCTGTGTGGAACTGTACCCCAGTGAGAGTCAGCGTGTGCGGAAATGTACCCCAGAGAGAGTCAGTGCCGGCGGAGCTGTACCCCAGTGAGAATCAGTGTGTGTGGAACTGTACACCAGTGAGAGTCAGTGTGTGTGGAACTGTACCCCTGTGAGAGTCAGTGTGTGTGTGGAACTGTACCCCAGTGAGATTCAGTGCGTATGGAACTGTAGCCCAGTGAAAGTGGAGAGTCAATGTATGTGGAATTGTACCCCAGTGAGTGCCAGTGTGTGTGGAACTGTACTCCAGTGAAAGTCAACGCATTTGGAACTGTAACCCATGATAGTCAGTGCATGGGGACCTGTACCACACTGAGAGACAGTGTGTGTACGACTGGACCCCAGTGACAGTCAGTTTGTGTGGAACTGTGCCACAGTGGGAGTCAGTGTGTGTGTGGAACTGTACCCCACTGAGAGTCAGTGTGTGTGTGGAACTGTACCCCACTGAGAGTCAGTGCCTGCGGAGCTGTACCCCAGTGAGAATCAGTGTGTGCGGAACTTTGCCCCAGTGAGAGTCAGTGTGTGTGGAACTGTACCCCAGTGAGAGTCAGTGTGTGTGTGGAACAGTACCCCAGTGAAATTCAGTGCATATGGTACTGTACCCCAGCGAAAGTGGAGAGTCAGTATTTGTGGAACTGTATGTAAGTGAGAGTCAGTGCATGTGGAACTGTACCCGAGTGAGTGCCAGTGTGTGTGGAACTGTACCAAAGTGACGGTCAGTGCATGTGGACCTGTAACCCACTGAGAGTCAGTGTGTGTACTACTGGACCCCAGTGAGAGTCAGTCTGTGTGGAACTGTACCCCAGTGAGAGTCAGCGTGTGCGGAAATGTACCCCAGAGAGAGTCAGTGCTGGCGGAGCTGTACCCCAGTGAGAATCAGTGTGTGTGGTACTGTACACCAGTGAGAGTCAGTGTGTGTGTGGAACTGTACCCCAGTGAGATTCAGTGCGTATGGAACTGTACCCCAGTGAAAGTGGAGAGTCAATGTATGTGGAACTGTACCCCAGTGAGAGTCAGTGTGTGCGGAACTGTACCCCAGTGAGAGTCAGTGTGTGTGGAACTGTACCCCAATGAGAGTCAATGTGTGTGGAACTGTACCCCACTGAGAGTCAGTGTGTGTGGAACTGTACCCCACTGAGAGTCAGTGTGTGTGGAACTGTACCCCACTGAGAGTCAGTGTGTGTGGAACTGTACCCCAGTGAGAGTCAGTGTGTGAACTGTACCCCAGTGAGAGACAGTGTGTGTGAGTGGAACTGTATCCTAGTGAGAGTCAGTGTGTGTGTGGAACTGTACCCCAGTGAGAGTCAGTGTGTGTGTGGAAATGTACCCCAGTGAGAGTCAGTGTGTGTGTGGAACTGTAATCCAGTGAGAGTCAGTGTGTGTGGGGAACTGTAACCCGCTGAGAGTCAGTGTGTGTGGGGAACTGTAACACAGTGAGATTCAGTATGTGCGTGTGGAACTGTACCCCAGTGAGATTCAGTGCATATGGAACTGTTCCCCAGTGAAAGTGGAGAGTCAGTATCTGTGGAACTGTATGTAAGTGAGAGTCAGTGTATGTGGAATTGTACCCCAGTGAGTGCCAGTGTGTGTGGAACTGTACCCCAGTGAAAGTCAACGCATGTGGAACTGTAACCCATGATAGTCAGTGCATGGGGACCTGTACCACACTGAGAGACAGTGTGTGTATGACTGGACCCCAGTGACAGTCAGTTTGTGTGGAACTGTGCCACAGTGGGAGCCAGTGTGTGTGGAACTGTACCCCACTGAGAGTCAGTGTGTGTGTGGAACCGTACCCCACTGAGAGTCAGTGCCTGCGGAGCTGTACCCCAGTGAGAATCAGTGTGTGCGGAACTTTGCCCCAGTGAGAGTCAGTGTGTGTGGAACTGTACCCCAGTGAGAGTCAGTGTGTGTGTGGAACTGTACCCTTCTGAGAGTCAGTTTGTGTGTGGAACAGTACCCCAGTGAGATTCAGTGCCTATGGAACTGTACCCCAGCGAAAGTGGAGAGTCAGTATTTGTGGAACTGTATGTAAGTGAGAGTCAGTGCATGTGGAACTGTACCCGAGGAAGTGCCAGTGTGTGTGGAACTGTACTAAAGTGACGGTCAGCGCGTGTGGAACTGTAACCCATGATAGTCAGTGCATGTGGACCTGTAACCGATTGAGAGTCAGTGTGTGTACTACTGGACCCCAGTGAGAATCAGTCTGTGTGGAACTGTACCCCAGTGAGAGTCAGCGTGTGCGGAAATGTACCCCAGAGAGAGTCAGTGCCGGCGGAGCTGTACCCCAGTGAGAATCAGTGTGTGTGGAACTGTACACCAGTGAGAGTCAGTGTGTGTGGAACTGTACCCCTGTGAGAGTCAGTGTGTGTGTGGAACTGTACCCCAGTGAGATTCAGTGCGTATGGAACTGTAGCCCAGTGAAAGTGGAGAGTCAATGTATGTGGAATTGTACCCCAGTGAGAGTCAGTGTCTGTGGAACTGTACCCCAGTGAGAATCAGTGTGTGTGGAACTGTACCCCAGTGAGAGTCAGTGTGTGTGGAACTGTACCCCAGTGAGAGTCAGTGTGTGTGCAACTGTACACCAGTGAAAGTCAGTGTGTGTGAACTGTACCCCAGTGAGAGACAGTGTGTGTGAGTGGAACTGTATCCCAGTGAGAGTCAGTGTGTGTGTGGAACTGTACCCCAGTGAGCGTCAGTGTGTGTGTGGAAATGTACCCCAGTGAGAGTCAGTGTGTGTGGAAATGTACCCCAGTGAGAGTCAGTGTGTGTGTGGAATTGTACACCAGTGTGAGTCAGTGTGTGTGTGGAAATGTACCCCAGTGAGAGTCCGTGTGTGTGTGGAACTGTACCCCAGGTAAAGTGGAGAGTCAGTATCTGTGGAACTGTAGTAAGTGAGAGACAGTGTGTGCGGAACTGTACCCCCGTGAGAGTCAGTGTGTTTGTGGAGCTGTACCACAGTGAGAGTCAGTGTGTGTGTGGAACTGTACCCCTGTGAGAGTCAGTATGTGTGTGGAACTGTACCCCAGTGAGATTCAGTGCGTATGGAACTGTACCCCAGTGAAAGTGGAGAGTCAGTGTGTGTGGAACTGTACCCCAGTGAGAGTCAGTGTGTGTGGAACTGTACCCGAGTGAGAGTCAGTGTGTGCGGAACTGTACCCCAGTGAGAGTTAGTGTGTGTGCAACTGTACACCAGTGAGAGACAGTGTGTGTGAGTGGAACTGTATCCCAGTGAGAGTCAGTGTGTGTGTGGAACTGTACCCCAGTGAGCGTTAGTGTGTGTGTGGAACTGTACCCCAGTGAGAGTCAGTGTGTGTGTGGAACTGTACTCCAGTGCGAGTCAGTGTGTGCGTGGAAATGTACCCCAGTGCGAGTCAGTGTGTGTGTGGAATTGTACCTCAGTGAGAGTCAGAGCGTGTGTGGAACTGTACCCCAGTGAGAGCCAGTATGTGTGTGGAACTGTACTCCAGTGAGAGTCAGTGTGTGTGTGGAACTGTACCCCAGTGAGAGTCAGTCTGTGTGTGTGGACCTGTACCCCAGTAAGAGTCAGTCTGTGTGTGTGGAACTGTACCCCAGTGAGAGTCAGTCTATGTATGTGGAACTGTACCCCAATGAGAGTCAGTCTGTGTGTGCGGAACTGTACCCCAGTGAGAGTCAGTGTGTGTGTGGAACTGTACCCCAGTGAGAGTCAGTGTGTGTGTGGTACTGTACCCCAGTGAGAGTCAGTGCATATGGAACTGCACCCCAGTGAGAGTCAGTCTATGTATGTGGAACTGTACCCCAATGAGAGTCAGTCTGTGTGTGCGGAACTGTACCCCAGTGAGAGTCAGTGTGTGTGTGGAGCTGTACCCCATTGAGAGTCAGTGTGTGTGTGGAACTGTACACCAGTGAAAGTGGAGAGTCAGTATCTGTGGAACTGTATGTAAGTGAGAGTCAGTGTGTGCGGAACTGCACCCCAGTGAGATTCAGTGTATAGGGAACTGTACCGCAGCGAAAGTGGAGTCAGTATCTGTGGAACTGTATGTAAGTGAGAGTCAGTATATGTGGAACTGTACCCCAGTGAGTGCCAGTGTGTATGGAACTGTACCCCAGTGAAAGTCAGCACATGTGGAACTGTAACCCATGATAGGCAGTGCAGGTGGACCTGTACCCCACTGAGAGTCAGTGTGTGTACTACTGGACCCCGGTGAGAGTCAGTTTGTGTGGAACTGTACCCCAGTGGCAGCCAGCGTGTGCGGAACTGTACCCCAGTGAGGTACTGTTTGTGTGGAACTGTACCCCTGTGAGATTCAGTGCGTATGGAACTGTACCCCAGTGAAAGTGGAGAGTCAATGTATGTGGAACTGATTGTAAGTGAGAGTCAGTGTATGTGGAGTCAGTGTGTGTGCAAATGTACACCAGTGAGAGTCAGTGCGTGTGTGGAACTGTACCCCAGTGAGAATCAGTGTATGTGGAACTGTACCCCAGTAGAGTCAGTGTGTGTGGAACTGTACCCCAGTGAGAGTCAGTCTGTGTGTGTGGAACTGTACCCCAGTGAGAGTCAGTGTGTGTGTGGAACTTGACTCCAGTGAGAGTCAGTGTGTGTGTGGAAATGTACCCCTGTGAGAGTCAGTATGTGTGTAGAACTGTACCCCAGTGAGATTCAGTGCGTATGGAACTGTACCCCAGTGAAAGTGGAGAGTCAATGTATGTGGAACTGTACCCCACTGAGAGTCAGTGTGTGTGGAACTGTACCCCAGTGAGAGTCAGTGTGTGTGGAACTGTACCCGAGTGAGAGTCAGTGTGTGTGGAACTGTACCCTAGTGAGAGACAGTGTGTGTGAGTGGAACTGTATCCCAGTGAGAGTCAGTGTGTGTGTGGAACTGTACCCCAGTGAGAGTCAGTGTGTGTGTGGAAATGTACCCCAGTGCGAGTCAGTGTGTGTGTGGAACTGTACCTCAGTGAGAGTCAGCGTGTATGTGGAACTGTACCCCAGTGAGAGTCAGTATGTGTGTGGAACTGTACTCCAGTGAGAGTCAGTGTGTGTGTGGAACTGTACCCCAGTGAGAGTCAGTCTGTGTGTGGACCTGTACCCCAGTAAGAGTCAGTCTGTGTGTGTGGAACTGTACCCCAGTGAGAGTCAGTCTATGTGTGTGGAACTGTACCCCAATGAGAGTCAGTCTGTGTGTGTGGAACTGTACCCCAGTGAGAGTCAGTCTATGTGTGTGGAACTGTACCCCAGTGAGAGTCAGTGTGTGTGTGGAACTGTACCCCAGTGAGAGTCAGTGTGTGTGTGGAACTGTACCCCAGTGAGAGTCAGTATGTGTGTGGAACTGTACTCCAGTGAGAGTCAGTGTGTGTGTGGACCTGTACCCCAGTAAGAGTCAGTCTGTGTGTGTGGAACTGTAACCCCAGTGAGAGTCAGTCTATGTGTGTGGAACTGTACCCCAATGAGAGTCAGTCTGTGTGTGCGGAACTGTACCCCAGTGAGAGTCAGTGTGTGTGTGGAACTGTACCCCATTGAGAGTCAGTGTGTGTGTGGAACTGTACACCAGTGAAAGTGGAGAGTCAGTATCTGTGGAACTGTATGTAAGTGAGAGTCAGTGTGTGCGGAACTGCACCCCAGTGAGATTCAGTGTATAGGGAACTGTACCGCAGCGAAAGTGGAGTCAGTATCTGTGGAACTGTATGTAAGTGAGAGTCAGTATATGTGGAACTGTACCCCAGTGAGTGCCAGTGTGTATGGAACTGTACCCCAGTGAAAGTCAGCACATGTGGAACTGTAACCCATGATAGGCAGTGCAGGTGGACCTGTACCCCACTGAGAGTCAGTGTGTGTACTACTGGACCCCAGTGAGAGTCAGTCTGTGCGGAACTGTACCCCAGTGAGAGTCAGTGTGTGTGGAACTGTTCCCCATTGAGGGTCTGTGTGTGTGGGACTGTACCCCACTGAGAGTCAGTGTGTGCGGAACTGTACACCAGTGAGGTCCTGTATGTGTGGAACTGTACCCCTCTGAGATTCAGTGCGTATGGAATTGTACCCAAGTGAAAGTGGAGAGTCAATGTGTGTGGAACTGAATGTAAGTGAGAGTCAGTGTATGTGGAGTCAGTGCGTGTGCAACTGTACACCAGTGAGAGTCAGAGTGTGTGTGTGGAACTGTACCCCAGTGAGAATCAGTGTATGTGGAACTGTACCCCAGTAGAGTCAGTGTGTGTGGAACTGTACCCCAATGAGAGTCAGTCTGTGTGTGTGGAACTGTACCCAGTGAGAGTCAGTGTGTGTGTGGAAATGCACCCCAGTGAGAGTCAGTGTGTGTGTGGAATTGTACCCCAGTGAAAGTGGAGTGTCAATATCTGTGGAACTGAATGTAAGTGAGAGTCAGTGTATGTGCAACTGTACACCAGTGAGAGTCAGTGTGTGTGTAGAACTGTACCCCAGTGAGAGTCAGTGTGTGTGTGGAACTGTACCACAGTGAGCGTCAGTGTGTGTGTGGAAATGTACCCCAGTGAGAGTCAGTGTGTGTGTGGAACTGTACCCCTGTGAGAGTCAGTCTGTGTGTGTGGACCTGTACCCCAGTAAGAGTCAGTCTGTGTGTGTGGAAATGTACCCCAGTGAGAGTCCGTGTGTGTGTGGAACTGTACCCCAGGTAAAGTGGAGAGTCAGTATCTGTGGAACTGTATGTAAGTGAGAGACAGTGTGTGCGGAACTGTACCCCCGTGAGAGTCAGTGTGTTTGTGGAGCTGTACCACAGTGAGAGTCAGTGTGTGTGTGGAACTGTACCCCTGTGAGAGTCAGTATGTGTGTGGAACTGTACCCCAGTGAGATTCAGTGCGTATGGAACTGTACCCCAGTGAAAGTGGAGAGTCAGTGTGTGTGGAACTGTACCCCAGTGAGAGTCAGTGTGTGTGAAACTGTACCCGAGTGAGAGTCAGTGTGTGTGGAACTGTACCCCAGTGAGAGTCAGTGTGTGTGCAACTGTACACCAGTGAGAGTCAGTGTGTGTGAACTGTACCCCAGTGAGAGACAGTGTGTGTGAGTGGAACTGTATCCCAGTGAGAGTCAGTGTGTGTGTGGAACTGTACCCCAGTGAGCGTTAGTGTGTGTGAGTGGAACTGTATCCCAGTGAGAGTCAGTGTGTGTGTGGAACTGTACCCCAGTGAGAGTCAGTGTGTGTGGAACTG
The DNA here is from genome assembly GCF_964194155.1 of Cetorhinus maximus. Classification (NCBI taxonomy): domain Eukaryota; kingdom Metazoa; phylum Chordata; class Chondrichthyes; order Lamniformes; family Cetorhinidae; genus Cetorhinus; species Cetorhinus maximus. The sequence goes on from NW_027596477.1 coordinate 85,542, forward strand.
TACCCGAGTGAGAGTCAGTGTGTGTGGAACTGTACCCCAGTGAGAGTCAGTGTGTGTGCAACTGTACACCAGTGAGAGTCAGTGTGTGTGAACTGTACCCCAGTGAGAGACAGTGTGTGTGAGTGGAACTGTATCCCAGTGAGAGTCAGTGTGTGTGTGGAACTGTACCCCAGTGAGCGTTAGTGTGTGTGAGTGGAACTGTATCCCAGTGAGAGTCAGTGTGTGTGTGGAACTGTACCACAGTGAGCGTCAGTGTGTGTGTGGAAATGTACCCCAGTGAGAGTAAGTGTGTGTGTGTGGAACTGTACTCCAGTGAGAGTCAGTGTGTGTGTGTGTGGAAATGTACCCCAGTGAGAGTCAGTGTGTGTGTGGAATTGTACCCCAGTGAGAGTCAGTGTGTGTGTGGAATTGTACCCCAGTGAGAGTCAGTGTGTGTGTGGATCTGTACCTCAGTGAGTGCCAGTGTGTGTGTGTGGAACTGTACACCAGTGAGAGTCTGTGTGTGTGTGGAAGTGTACCCCAGTGAGAGTCAGTGTGTGTGTGGATCTGTACCTCAGTGAGTGCCAGTGTGTGTGTGTGGAACTGTACACCAGTGAGAGTCTGTGTGTGTGTGGAAGTGTACCCCAGTGAAAGTGGAGTGTCAATATCTGTGGAACTGAATGTAAGTGAGAGTCAGTGTATGTGGAACTGTACCCCAGTGAGAGTCAATGTGTGTGTGGAACTGTACCCCAGTGAGAGTCAGTGTGTGTGTGAACGGTACCCCAGTGAGAGACAGTGTGTGTGAGTGGAACTGTATCCAAGTGAGAGTCAGTGTGTGTGTGGAAATGTACCCCAGTGAGAGTCAGTGTGTGTGTGGAACTGTACTCCAGTGAGAGTCAGTGTGTGTGTGGAAATGTACATCAGTGAGAGTCAGTATGTATGTGGAATTGTACCCCAGTGAGAGTCAGTGTGTGTGTGGAACTGTACCTCAGTGAGTGCCAGTGTGTGTGTGGAACTATACCCCAGTGAGAGTCAGTGTGTGTGTGTGGAACAGTACTCCAGTGAGAGACAGTGTGTGTGTGGAACTGTACTCCAGTGAAAGTCAGTGTGTGTGTGTGGGACTGTACCCCACTGAGAGTCAGTGTGTGTGTGGAACTATACCCCAGTGAGAGTCAGTGTGTGTGCAACTGTACCCCAGTGAGAGTTAGTGTGTGTGTGGAATTGTACCCCAGGTAAAGTGGAGAGTCAGCATCTGTGGAACTGTATGTAAGTGAGAGTAAGTGTGTGCTGAACTGTACCCCCGTGAGAGTCAGTGTGTTTGTGGAGCTGTACCCCAGTGAGAGTCAGTGTGTGTGGAACTGTACCCCAGTGAGAGTCAGTCTGTGTGTGTGGAACTGTTCTCCAGTGAGAGTCAGTGTGTGTGTGGAACTGTACACCAGTGAGAGTCAATGTGCGTGTGGAACTGTACACCAGTGAGAGTCAGTGTGCGTTTGGAACTGTACCCCAGTGAGATTCAGTGCATATGGAGCTGTACCCCAGTGAATGTGGAAATTCAGTATCTGTGGAACTGTATGTAAGTGAGGATCAGTGTGTGCGGAACTGTACCCCAGTGAAAGTGGAGAATCAGTATCTGTGGACCTGTATTTAAGTGAGAGTCAGTGTGTTTGTGGAGCTGTACCCCAGTGAGAGTCAGTGTGTGTGGAACTGTACCCCAGTGAAAGTGGAGAATCAGTATCTGTGGACCTGTATTTAAGTGAGAATCAGTGTGTGCGGAACTGTACCCCAGTGAGAGTCAGTGTGTGTGTGTGGAACTGTAGCCCAGTGAGAGTCAGTGCGTGTGGAACTGTACCCTAGTTAGTGTTAGTCTCTGTGGATCTGTACCCCAGTGAGAGGTGGAGCCTAAGGAACTGTACCCCAGCTAGACTCTGTACGTGTGAACCTGTATCCCAGTGAGAGTCAGTCTGTGCGGAACCGTACCTCAGTGAGAGTCAGTATGAGTGGAACTGTGCCCCAGCGAAATTCAGTGCTTGTGGAATTGTACCCCAATGAGATTCCGTACGTGTGGAACGGTACCCCAGTGCGGGTCAGTGCGTGTGGAACTGTACCCCGGTGAGGGTCAGTGCGTGTGGAACTGTACCCCGGTGATGGTCAGTGTGTGTGGAACTGTACCCCAGAGAGAGTCAGTGCGTGTGGAGCTGTACCCCGGTGAGGGTCAGTGCGTGTGGAACTGTACCCCAGTGAGGGTCAGTGTGTGTGGAACTGAATGCTAATTATTTTAAAAGTGCAAATGCAGAGTAGCATTCAAGTTTTGCTGATTTAATTGCTGTTTCACCTTTGTCAAGTGTCAGAAATTCAATCCAGACTCCAGGCCTGTCCGGAAGGACAGAGGCTGCTCGTGATTCCTGTTCCTAACCTTTGCTGCATGTTTTGTTCACAGTGCATGGAGCCCTGAAGGTTTTTCAATACCGGGCTGATCAGGGGCCTGTCATTTGGGAGACCAAGGAATGGCACAGTAGTGAATGGCAATCTGTTAATATCACTGTGGAGAGTTCAGACAATTTCCAGGTGGGTCCTGTTTTGCCCAGAATTTTGCCCGGTCATCTGCAGCGGAGAGCCTTGGCTTAGTCTGGTTCCTTCAAAGGCTCAAATTGTGCCTGGGACCAGGGTTACATTTAGATCACCAGTTTAAAACATAAATATTGACAGAGAATGTAATTAAAACTAAAGACAGTATCATATTCACAGAACAGTCTCATCAGTGTGTGTGGAGCTGTACCCCAGTGAGAGTCAGTGTGTGTGGAGCTGTACCCCAGTGAGAGTCAGTATCTGTGGAACTGCACCCCAGTGAGAGTCAGTGTCTGTGGAACTGTACCCCAGTGAGATTCAGTGCATGTGGAACTGCACCCCAGTTAGCGTGTATGTGGAACTGTACCCCAGTGAGAGGCACTGCGCGTGGAACTATACCCCAGTGAGAATCATTGTGTGTTGAAGTGTACCTCAGTTGCTGGGAAGTGTATGAGTGATCTGAGGTTGTGAAAGGTATTAAATCTATGGAAGTTTTACTTCATGAATTATCTCATTGTAAGAACAGCTAACTGTGTAATCACCAAACTAAAATACAAGTCAAAAATATTCATATTGTAAGTGAACAGTTCTCTGGAGTCAGTACTGAGGATTGCGTACCAATTTAATGGAATTCTGTCTTATTGGAGTGCTGTGGCAAACAGTGCAGCACTCCCTCAGTACTGAGCCTGCTACAGAGTAGCGATCCCTCAGAACTGACTCTCTGACAGTGCAGTGCCCTCTCAGTACTGCTACTCCAGCAATGCAGCACTCCCTCAGTACTAACTCTCTCAGTCCTACACTACAGTACTCCCTCAGTACTGTCCCGCAACAGTGTAGCACTCCCTTGGTACTGCCACTCCAACAGTGTACCACTCACTCAGAACTGCACCTCCGACAGTGCAGTGCTCCCTCAGTACTGACCCTCTGATGGTGCAGTGCTCTCTCAGTACCGACCATCCTACATTACAGCACTCCCTCGGTACTAACACTCTGACAATGTGGTGCTCCCTCTGTACTGACCCTCTGACAGTGCAGCAAACCCTCAGTACAGATCCCCTGACTGGGTAGCACTCCCTCAGTACTGACCCTTCGACATTGCAGCATTCCCTCAATACTTTGAGCACCACCATGAATTATGGGCTGAAGTCTCTGGAGTGGCATTTGAAATCCCAGCCTCATGACTGAGGTGAGTTATGGCCCTGGGCCATTGAGTCATGGGTGACCGCTACCCGCAAGGAGAGAATAATGGCTTTGATTGACCTCATGCTGAATAGAGATTCCAGGTCTTGTGTCACTGAGTGTGGTTCTGGGTTAGTGACTGATGGACTTTATTCCTACTTTAGGTGGGTTTTAAAGCTATGAAATCGGACAGCACACTGCTTGGCTATATCGCCATTGACGACATTGTGTATCATCATGGAGTGAACTGTCATGGAGTTAGAACAGATGAAGCACTTTTGGGTAAGACAATGTTCAAATACAACAAGGACCGTTCTTGCTTGAAAGCTCTGTTCTGTATTCTGGGTGCATCACAGGGCTTGTGGCTGACAGTAATCTAATATAACATCAGCAATTGTTCAGCTCTCACCTCAGAGTAAGAAAGCCAGGGCTAAAGGTCAATTGACAGGTTAGATACAGAGTAAAACTCCCTCTACACTGTCCCCATTAAACACTCCCAGGGCAGGTACAGCACGGGGTTAGATACAGAGTAAAGCTCCCTCTACACTGTCCCCATTAAACACTCCCAGGGCAGGTACAGCACGGGGTTAGATACAGAGTAAAGCTCCCTCTACACTGTCCCCATTAAACACTCCCAGGACAGGTACAGCATAGAGTTAGATACAGTGTAAAGCTCTCTCTACACTGTCCCCATCAAACACTCCCAGGACAGGTACAGCACGGGGTTAGATACAGAGTAAAGCTCTCTCTACACTGTCCCCATCAAACACTCCCAGAGCAGGTACAGCACGGGGTTAGATACAGAGTAAAGCTCCCTCTACACTGTCCTCATCAAACACTCCCAGAGCAGGTACAGCACAGGGTTAGATACAGAGTAAAGCTCCCTCTACACTGTCCCCATTAAACACTCCCAGGACAGGTACAGCACGGGGATAGATACAGAGTAAAGCTCCCTCTACACTGTCCCCATAAAACACTCCCAGAGCAGGTACAGCATGAGGTTAGATTTTATTTTTATTAATTCATGGGATGTGGGCTTCGCTGGCTGGGGCAGTATTTATTGCCCATCCCTAGTTGCCCTTGAGAAGGTGGTGGTGAGCTGCCTTCTTGAACTGCTGCAGTCCATACAGTGTAGGTGCACCCACAGTGCTGTTAGGAAGGGAGTTCCAGGATTTTGACCCAGCGACAGTGAAGGAACGGCGATATACTTCCAAGTCAGGATGGTGAGTGACTTGGAGGGGAACATCTAGTTGGTGATGTTCCCATCTCTCTGCTGCCCTTAACCTTCTAGATAGTAGTGATCATGGGTTTGGAAGGTGCTGTCAAAGGAGCACAGGTGAATGCCTGCAGTGAATCTTGTAGATGGTACACACTGCTGCCACTGTGCATCAGTGGTGGAAGGAGTGAGTGTTTGTGAATGTGGTGCCAATCAAGTGGCTGCTTTGCCCAGGATGGTGTCGAGCTTCTTGAGTGTTGTGGGAGCTGCACTCATCCAGGCAAGTGGGGAGTATTCCATCACACTCCTGACTTGTGCCTTGTGGATGGTGGACAGGATTTGGGGGTCAGGAGGTGAATTACTCATCACAAGATCCCTAGTCTTCGACCTGCTCTTGTAGCCATAGTATTTCTATAGCTAGTCCGGTTCAGTTTCTGGTCAATGGTAACCCCCAGGATGTTTATAGTGGGGGATTCAGTGATGTTAATGCCATAGAACATCAAGGGGCGATGGTTAGATTCTCCCTTGTTGGAGATGCTCATTGCCTGACACTTGTGGCACAAATGTTACTTGCCACTTGTCAGCCCAAGCCTGGATATTGTCCAGGTCTTGCTGCATTTGGATATGGACTGCTTCAGTATCTGAGGAGTCGTGAATGGTGCTGAACATTGTGCAATCGTTGAACATCCTCACTACTGACCTTATGATGGAAGGAAGCAGCTGAAGATGGTTGGGCCGAGGACACTACCCTGAGGAACTCCTGCAGTGATGTCCTGCAGCTGAGACAACTGACCTCCAACAACCAAACCATCTTCCTTCGTGCTAGGTATGACCCCAACCAGTGGAGAGTTTACCCCCCTGATTCCCATTGACTCCAGTTTTGCTAGGGCTCCTTGATGTCACACTCGGTCAAATGCAGCCTTGATGTCAAAGGCAGTCACTCTCACCTCACCTCGGGAGTTCAGCTCTTTTGTCCATGTTTGAACCAAGGCTGTAATGAGGTCAGAAGCTGAGTGGCTCTGGCGGAACCCAAACTGGGCATCAGTGAGCACGTTATTGCTAAGCAAGTGCTGCTTAATAGCACTGTTGATGACCCCTTCCATTACTTTACTGATGATCGAGAGTAGACTGATGGGGCGGTAATTGGCCGGGTTGGATTTGTCCTGCTTTTTGTGTACAGGACATACCTGGACAATTTTCCACATAGCCGGGTAGATGCCAGTGTTGTAGCTGTACAGGAACAGCTTGGCTAGGGGCGTGGCAAGTTCTGGAGCACAAGTCTTCAGAACTATTGCAGGAATATTGTCAGGGCCCTTTGCAGTATCCAGTGCCTTCATCCGTTTCTTGATATCACGTGGAGTGAATCGAATTGGCTGAAGACTGGCCTCTGGGGTGCTGGGGACCTCCGGAAGAGGCCGAGATGGATCATTCGCTCGGCACTTCTGGCTGAAGATTGTAGCAAATGCTTCAGCCTTATCGTCTGCACTGATGTGCTGGGATCCCCCATCATTGAGGATGGGGATATTTGTGGAGCCTCCTCCTCCAGTGAGTTGTTTAATTGTCCACCACCATTCACGACTGGATGTGGCAGGACTGTGGAACTTAGATTTGATCTGTTGGTTGTGGGATCACTTAGCCCCGTCTATCACTTGCTGCTTATGCTGTTTGGCACACAAGTAGTCCTGTGTTATAGCTTCACCAGGTTGACACCTCATTTTTAGATATTCCTGGTGCTGCTCCTGGCATGCCCTCCTGCACTCTTCATTGAACCAGGGTTGATGGTAATGGTAGAGTGGGAGATATGCCAGGCCATGAGGTTACAGATCGTGTTCGAGTACAATTCTGCTGCTGTTGATGGCCCACAGTGCCTCATGGATGCCCAGTCTCGAGTTGCTAGATCTGTTCGATATCTATCCCATTTAGCATGGTGGTAGTGCCAAACAACACAGTGGAGGGTATCCTCAATGTAAAGGCAAGACTTCATCTCCACAATGACTGTGCGGTGGTCACTCCTACAAATATTGTCATGGACAGATGCATCTGCAGCAGGCAGGTTGGTGAGGATGAGGTCAAGTATGTTCTTCCCTCTTGTTGGTTTCCTCCCCATCTGCCACAGACCCAGTCTAACAGCTCTGTCCTTTAGGACTCGACCAGCAATGGTGCTCCGGAGCCACTCTTGGTGATGGACATTGAAGTCCCCCACCCAGAATACATTCTTCACCCTTGCCCACCTTCATTCTTCCTCCAAGTGATGTCCAACATGGAGGAGCACTGATTCATCAGCTGAGGGAGGGCGGTACGTGGTAATCAGCAGGAGGTTTCCTTGCCCATGTTTGATCTGATGCCCTGAGACTTCATGGGGTCCAGAGTTGATGTTGAGGATCACAGAGCAACTCCCTCCCAACTGTTTACCACTGTGCTGCCACCTCTGATGGGTCTGTCCTACTGATGGGACATGACATACCCAGGGATGGTGATGTGGTGCATTATCTGTAAGGTATGATTCTGTGAGGATGACTATGTCAGACTGTTGCTTGACTAGTCTGTGAGACAGCTCTCCCAATTTTGGCACTTGCCCTCAGATGTTAGTAAGGAGGACTTTGCAGGGTCGACAGGGCTGAGATTTCTGTTTCTGGTGCCTAGGTCAATGCCAGGTGGTCCGTCCGGATTCATTCCTCTTTTTGTAACTTTGTAGCGGTTTGCTATAACTGTGGCTTGATGGGCTGGGCCATTTCAGAGTCAACCACATTGCTGTTCTTCATATGTAGGCCAGACCAGGTGGCAAATTTCCTTCCCTAAAGGGCATTAGTGAACCAGATGTGTCTTTGCCACACTAGACAATGGTTTCATAGACTTTTAATTCCAGATGTTTTATTGAATTCAAATTCCATCGTCTGTTGTGGCAGGATTCGAACCTGGGTCCCCAGAGCATTACCTTGGGTCTCTAGATTACTAGTCCAGCAACAGTACCACTACACCATCACCTCCCCACCCAATACAGAGTAAAGCTCCCTCTACACTGCCCCCATCAAACACTCCCAGGACAGGTACAGCACGGGATTAGTTAGATACAGAGTAAAGCTCCCTCTACATTGGATGGAGAATGGTGTTGGCACTGAGTATGATGTTATTTTTGATTCCAGGTTCCAATTATATTGCTGGGATGGTTGCTGGTGTGGTCACTGTTCTAGCTCTGGTGATGTTTTTACTTTTGGGAATTATTTACTGGGTTATGAAGAACAGGATCAGCCTTCCTGGAACCGCAAGTGAATCTGGTCAGCACGGGTTCGATAACTTGTCCTACCGAAACCGGAACTAGGTAATGGATTTGGCTATTTGATTGTAACACATACTGGCAGGTAGGGAGAGAGAACTTGTCATATAAACTTAATAATTAAAGATTTATTTCCTTTCTAAAGAATATCAAGAATATCAATGACCTGTCATTATAGAGGTGCTCAAAACTCTGATGGGTTTTGATAGAGTGAATAAGGAGACACTGTTTCCAGTGGCAGGAGGGTCAGACATTGAAGGTGATTGGCAAAAAAACCGAAGAGGACAGGAGGAGACAAACATTACATATCTGAACAAATCTCACACATCTGGAATGTGCTGCCTGAAAGGCTGTTGGAAACAGATTCAATAAATACTTGAAAATGAATAATTTGGAGGGTTTGTGGGAAATAACTTCGGAACAGGGGAGGCCATTCAGTCCCTTAACCCTGTTCTACCATTCAATGAGATCACGTTTCATCTGTATCTTAATGCCAAACAGCTACCTTGCCTCCATCCTCTTTCGTATGTTAGTTGAGCAGGCATCCATCACTAAGATTTAAAATTATTAATTGAGCTAGTATCCATTGCTTTTGGTGGGAGAGAGATCCACACTCTTGCTGCCTTTTGCATGAAGAAGTGTTTGCTAACTTCTCTCCTGAATGACCTGCCTCTGATTTTAAGGTTACATTGCCTCTCACTAGCCTCCTCAGCATCAGAAATAGCTTCTTTCTATCTACCCCATTGACATAAAAGATCAGCTGTGATCTTATTGGATAACAGAGCAGCTCCGAAGAGCCAAATTGCATACTCCTATTTCTCATCTTCTCCTGAAAAAAGCCTAGTTTATATAATATCTCCTTTTAATCTATTCCTGGAAATCTGGGTATCATTCTGGTGAAGCAGGGTTAACGCTTTGAGTCCATACGACTCTTCAGAGCTCTGAAGAAGAGTCATACAGACTTGAAACGTTAACTCTGTTTCTCTCTCCGCAGATGAGTTTTTCCAGCATTTTCTGTTTTTATTCCAGATTTCCAGCACCCCCAGTCTTTTGCTTTTATTATCTTTCTGCTGAATTTGCTCTGCGCTCCTTTCAAAGCCAATGTATCCTTCCTAAGGTGTGGTGTCTAGAAAAGTGCTCCAGATGTGGTCCAACCAGGGTTCTGTTTCACTGTAGTAAAACTTCCTCCCCTTTGCATTCCAGTCCTCGAGATATAAAGACTATCATTTCATGAGTCTTTTTGATGACTTGTTGTCCCTGACTACTACATTTAATGATCTGGACACGTGGACCCCGAAATCCCGGAGTCTCCAGTATTTCAAGTTTTTCACCATTTAAGACATACTTTATCCTTTTTTGTTGGTCCAAAATGGATGACCTCACACTTACCTCTGTTGAACCATCTGTCATCATTCTATCCATCCGCTCCACCGACCAATGTCTTTGACATTTTATGCTCCCCTCTACACTACTTACCAAGTCACTAATCTTTGTGTCATAAGCAGACTGTAATATATGGCTCTCTATTGTGTTATCTAAGCTATCAATAAATTTATGAATGTTTGATGCCCCCGTGCAGATTTGTGTGAGGCAATTCCTTCCAATTAGAGAACAGAACCTTTAACTCTGTGTCTTCTGTTGCCTAACCAACCTCCTAACCAGCTCAATTGCTGAGCCTTAATTTTAGCTCAAAGTCTCTTATCTGGAGCCAACAACAATAATTGACAAATTAGAAAGTGCTTTGAAATAGTACAAGTTCCCAAGGTGCTTGAGAAGTGTCAGCTGTGGCTCAGTTCATAGCATCCTCGCCTTTGAATCAGAGGGTTGTGGGTTCATGTCCCACTCCCGGAAAAACCAAGAACTGTGATTGTTCTCGAAAGAAGTTGCAATCTGTGACTGTTGGTAACTCGAAAGAGTTTCCCAAGGTGCTTTGAGGTGTCAGCTGTGGCTCAGTCCATAGCACCCTCGCCTTTGAATCAGAGGGTTGTGGGTTCATGTCCCACTCCCGGAAAACCAAGAACTGTGATTGTACTCGAAAGAAGTTGCAATCTGTGACTGTTGATAACTCGAAAGAGTTTCCCAAGGTGCTTTACAGGGGTAATTATCAAACAGCATTTGACAGTGAGCTACTGGAGATATTAGGGTAGATGACCAAAAGCTGGGTCAAAGTGGTCAGTTTTAAGATCAGAGTTGGAGGAGTGCAGATATCTTGGAGAGCTGTAGGGACAGGAGGAAGCTTTAGAGATAGAGAGGTTTGAAAACAAACAAAGTTTAATGTTGACCTTTTGCTTACAGGAGCCAATTTAGGTCAGAGAGCACAGGGGTGATAAGGAATGGGAGTTGGCGCCATTTATGATACGGAAGCAGAATTTTGGATGACCTCAAGTTTATGTTCGGCAGGAGTGTGTTGGAATAGTCTTCTAGAGGTTAAAGTGGTATGAATTTTAAATTAGTGTGACCATAGACTACACTCATTGTGCAGCCCCTTGAAAGTTTCCTGGTGGAAGACTACAGGGGAAACCTTACCAAGTACCAGTGAGGGTTTCAGCAGCAGATCGGCTGAGGCAGCGGCAAAGTCAGATGATGTTCTGGAGGCAGTCTTAGTGATGGTGTGGATGTGAGTTGGAAGCTCATCTCATGGTTAAATATGACACCAAGGTTGCAAACAATCCAGGATGGAGTTGGTGGCTAGGGAACAGAGTTTGTGATGGAGACCAAAGGTATTGGCTTTGGTCTTCTCGATATTTAGCTCGGGGAAAGTGCTGCTCATCCAGTACTGGATGTCAGACAAGCAGCCTGATAATTCAGTGACAGTGGAGGGGTGGAGAGAGGTGGTGGTGATGTAGAGCTGGGTGTTGTCAGTGTACTGATGCTGTATTTTCTGATGATATCACCAAGGGGCAGCATGTAGATGAGAAACAGGAAGGAGTCAAGGATAGATCCTTGGGGGACACCAGAAGTAACAAATCTCATCAAATGCCTTCTTGAAATTCCAACATCCACAGACATTCCCCTGAAAATTAGTTACTTCCTCAAACTGCTCCTTGTTTGCGTGACCCCTCTGGAACATCCTCTCTCTCCATCTTTAACCAATATTACCACTCCTCCGCATTTTTCTTCCTTTCCTGTCTCTCCTAAACACCTTGTACCCAGGAATATTTAACACCCAGTCTTGCCCTTCTTTGAACCAGTGTCAGAACCAATCCCAATGCCTCAGAAACCTAAAGCCCTCCCTCCTACTCCATTTCTCCAGCACGTGTTGAACTGCTCAATCTTCCTATTCTTATGTTCACTCACATATGGCACTGGGAGTAATCCTGAGATTACTGCTCTTGATGTCCTGCTTTTTAATTCCCTTCCTAACTCTCTAAAATCTGTCTTCGGGACCTCGTCGCTTTTCCTACCAATGTCATTGGTCCCAATGTGGACCACAAACTCAGCTGTTCACCCTCCCCCAAAAGAATGTCCTGCAGCCGCTCTGTGACATCTTTTTTCCTGGCACCAGGGAGGACACATATCATCCTGGAGTCACATCTACGGCCACCGAAATGCCTGTCTGCTCCCCTAACTATGAAATCCCCTACCATTATAACACTTCCACTCTTCCTCCTCCCGTCCTGTGCAGCTCCTAACCAGCTCAATAATCTGCCTTCAACTCCATGAGCCTTATTTTTAGCTCAAAGTCTCTTTCGTGGAGCCAACAACAACAATTGACTGTTGGCCACAGACTTGGCTCTTTCTACAGTTCTCTGAGGAACCATCTCGCTCACCAGTATCGAAAATGGAAAAGTGGCTAGAGAATGAGATAGCCTCAGGGTATTCCTTCACTACCTCTCTGTTTCTCTTAGACACTCTGGCGGTCACCTATTCCCTCTCTGCCTGTGTACTTCTTAGTTGCAGTATGATCACCTTGCTAAATGTGCTGTCCACGTAATCATCAGCCTTGTGGATCCACCACAGTCACTTCAGCCACTGCTCAAGCTCCGCACCTCAGAGCTCAAGTTTCTGTAGCTGGTGACACTTCCTGCAGATGTGGTCATCGAGAGCACGACATCCCACACCCTGTAAGATGCACATTCCCATGGCCAGGCTACGTCGACATACCTTAAACTTTATATAAAGTGCTGACTCACCTGTCACTCACCAATCATCTCCACCTTTCCCTCTCTGCCTCTATGAAATCTCGCTGCTCTCTCCCTCTTGCGCTCTTTTACCTGCTGGGCTCCACTCTAGTTCCCTGTGACGTCACACTTGATTTACTCCAGATCTGGTCGGTCCACTGAGACCCACCACTAGCACCACAACTGGCTCCCTCTGAACTCCTGGCTCCTCTCACACTCCCTCTGAACTCCCGGCTCCTCTCACACTCCCTCTGAACTCCCGGCTCCTCTCACACTCCCTCTGAACTCCCGGCTCCTCTCATGCTCTTTTATAATGTGTTAATTACAATTACAAGACAGAGGATGATCAAGAGGAGTGAAGGACAGAATCTCTCTGGCTAGAGGGAAGGAATGAGAAAGGTGCAATAACATTGATCCGTATAGTATACAGATCACCAACTAGAGGAACATAAGAAATAGGAGGAGTAGGCCATTCGGCTCCTCAAGCCTGCCCCGCCATTCAATAAGATCATGGCTGATCTGCCCCAGGCCTCAACTCCTCTTTCATGCCAGCTCTTCATAGCCCTCAACCCCCCCCCGATATTTCAAAAATCTATCTACCTCCTCTTTAAATACTTTCAGTGATCTCGACTCCACAATTTTCTGGGGTAGAGATTTCCAGACATTCACTGCCCTCTGAAAGAGGCAATTCCTTCAGCATCTCAGAAATGAGTGTCCCCTTATTCTGTAATTATGTCCCCTAGTTCAAGATTCCCCCACTGGTGGAAACATCTTATCAGCATCTATCCTGTCAAGCCCCCTCAGAATCTTGTACATTTCAATAAGATCACTCCTCATTCTTCTAAACTCTAACGAATAAAGGCCTAACCTGTTTAGCCGTTCTTGATAATTCAACCCCTTCATCCCAGGAATCAGCCTAATGAATTTCTTTTGAAATGCCTCCAACGCCAGTATTTCTTAAATACAGGGACCAAAACTGTACACAGTACTCCAGGTGTGGACTCATCAACACCCTGTACAGTTGTAACAAGACTTCCTTATTTTTAAGCTCCAACCCCCTAGCAATACAGGCCAAAATTCCATTTGCCTTCTTAATTACTTGCTGCATCTGCATGCTAATTTTTTGTACTTCATGCACAGGAACACCCAGATCCCTCTGTGTTGCACTTTTTTGGAGTCTCTCTCCATCTAAATAATAGTCTGCCTTTTGATTCTTCCTACCAAAGTGCATGACCTCACACTTTCCTACATTAAACTCCATCTGTCAAGTTTTTGCCCACTCACTCAACCTATCTCTATCCCCTTGCAGATTCCTTATGTCCTCATCACAACATGCCTTCCCACCTATTTTGTAGCATCAGCAAATTTGGATACATTACACTCTGCCCCCTCCTCCAAGTCATTAATATAGATAGTAAATAATTGAGGCCCTAGGACTGATCCTTGTGGCACTCCACTAGTTACGTCTTTCCAATCTGAAAAAGACCCATTATTCCTGACACTCTGTCCTCCATTTGTCAACCAATTCTCAATCCATGTTAATACATTACCCCCAATACCGTGAGCTCCTATCTTGTGCAATAACGTTTTATCTGGCACCTTATCGAATGCCTTCTGGAAATCCAAATACACTTCATATACCGGTTCCCCTTTATCAACTCTGCTTGTTGTATCCCCAAAGATCTCTAGCAAATTTGTAAAACATGATTTCCCTTTCACAAAACCATATTGACTCTGTTTGATTGCGTTAAGCTTTTCTAAATGTCCTGCTATTTCTTCCTTAATGATGGACTCTAGCATTTCCCCACTGACAGATGTTCAGCTGACTGGCCTATAGTTTCCTGCTTTTTGTCTCCCTCCCTTCTTGAACAGGGGCGTCACATTAGCGGTTTTCCAATCCACTGGGACCCTCCCAGAATCCAGTGAGGTCTAGAATATTTTGACCAATGCCTCCACTATCTCTGCAGCTACTTCCTTTAAAACCCTTGTATTCAGACCATCAGGTCCTGGTGACTTGTCTGTCTTTAGTCCCATTAGTTTGTCAAATACTTTGTCTCTCGCGATAGATACTGTTACAAGATCTTTCCTTCCTTTAGCTCCTTGCTTATTTGATATCTTTGGAATATTTATAGTCTCCTCCACCGTGAAGACCGATGCAAAATATTGGTTTAAATTATCTGCCATTTGCTTGTTCCCCATTATCAATTCACCAGTCGCATCCTCCAAGGGTCCCACGCTCACTTTAGCTACTCTCTTTTTATATACCCGGAGAAGCTCTTGCTCTTTGTTTTTATATTTCCTGCCGATTTATTTTCATAATCAATTTTCTCCCTCTGAGCTTTTTGGTCATTTGCTGCTGGTTCCTAAAACATTCCCAATCCTCTGGCCTACCACTAGTTTTTGCTGCTTTGTGTGCTTTAGTTTTCGATTCGGTACTCTCCTTGACCGCCTTTGTTAACCATGGGTGGTTCATCCTTCTCATTGAGCCCTTCTTTTTGACTGGGGTGAATTTTTGGTGAGCCTTATGAAATATCTGCTTAAATGTCTACAACTGCTCATCCACTGACCTTCCCCTTAGTCTATTACTCCAGCCCGCTTTAGACAACTCTTTCTTCATACCTCTGTAATTGCCCTTATTTAAGTTGAGGACACTGGTTTGAGACCCGAGTTGCTTGCTCTCAAACTGAATTAGAAATTCTACCATGTTGTGATCGCTACCCCCTAAAGGATCCTTAAGTACAAGATCTCTTATTAATCCTACCTCATTACACGTTACTAGATTTAAAATAGCCTGTTCCCGGGTAGGTTCTGCAACGTGTTGCTCTACGAAACAATCTCTGATGCATTCTACAAATTCGTCACCCCACCAATCTGATTTGTCCAGTCAATATGCAGATTAAAATCAACCATGATAATTGTAGCACCCTTCTTACACCCCTCCATTATTTTCCGATTTATACTTTTACTACCATGAGGCAACTCTTCGGGGGCCTACAGACAACTCTCACCTGTGACCTCTTTCCCTTGTTATTCCTTATTCCACCCAAACTCATTCCACATCATGATCTATTGCATCTATATCACTACTCACCACTGCACTGATACCTTCCTTTATTAACAAAGCTACCCCACCTCCTTTTCCTTTTTGCCTATTTTTCCAGAATGTCGAATACCCTTGAATATTGAGTTCCCAGTCTTGGTCACCCTGCAACCATGTCTTTGTAACAGCTGTCAAGTCATATCCATTCATTTCTTTTTATGCCGTCAACTCATCTATCTTGTTATCTAAATGCACGCAGCATTTGTAAAGAGCCTTAAGCTTTGACTTTTTACCATTATTACTCATTCTGGTTTTAATTTCTCTTGCACTCTTCTGCTTATATTTTCTGCCCTTTCCTGTCACACTTTGATTATTGTTTGCCTCTTCACCACCCTGCACCCCTGCTCTCGCTTATTTTTAAATGTTTAAAATTTCCCTTCAATTGAACAGCCGCCCCCCCCGCACAATTAGTTTAAAGCCCTATCTACAACCCTAGTTATACGATTCGCCAGGACACTGGTCCCAGCATGGTTCAAATGAAGCCCATCCCAATGGAGCAGCTCCCTCCTTCCCTAGCACTGGTGCCAGTGTCTCATGAATTGGAACCCATTTCTCCCACACCAATCTTTGAGCCACATATTTACCTCTCTAATCTTAGTTATGCTAGGCAATTTGCACGTGGCTCAGGTAGTAAACCAGAGATTATTACCTTTGTGGTTTTGCTTTATAATTTAGCCCCGAGCTGCTCATAGTCCCTCAGCAGAACCTCGTTCCTAGGCCTACCTATATTGTTGGTACCTATGTGGACCACGACAACTGGATCCTTCCCCTCCTACTCCAAGTTCCTTTTCAGCCCAGAAGAGATGTCTTTAATCTTGGCACCAGGTAGGCAACACAGCCTTTGGGACTTTGTCTTTGCTGCAGAGAACAGTGTCTATTCCCCTAACTATGCTATCCACTATTACTACTACATTTCTCTTTTCTCCCCCCACTTGAATGACGCTCTGTACCATGGTGCTGTGGTCAGTTCGCTCATCTCCCTGTAGTCTGTGCCCTCGTCCACACCGGGAGCAAGAGCTTTGTACCTATTGGACAAGGGCACTGGCTAAAGCACCTCCAAAGCTAAATTCTGGATCCCCATACCTGCCTCACTCGCAGTCACACCTTCCTGTCCCTGACCACGGACCAAATTTGATGTAATTAATCTAAGAGGTGTGGCTGCCCCCGAAACAGTGTCCAGGTAACTCTGCCCCTCCGTGATATGTCACAGTGTCCATAGCTCGGACTCCAGCTCATTAACTCTGAGCCAAAGTTCCTCGAGCAGCCAACACTTGCTGCAGATATGGTCACCGTGGATTGCACCGACATCTACAAGTACCCACATGCTACAGCTGCAACACATCACCTGCCCAGCCATCTCTATTCTATTTAATTAATTTGGCTGTTAAATTTTTTATAAGTGAATTTTTTAACTGTACTCATCAGCTGTAATAAAGTTTTCTGATTTAAACCACTTGGCCAATCAAAAGAGACATGGAAGAGATATCCACCAATCACCTACCTGTTTTCCTGTGACGTCACACTTTGGCTCTGACAGGTAAGAAGCAGGTTGAAGGGGCTCTCTGCTGCTGGTTTTTATCTCCCGCTGCCGCTGCTCTTCTCACTCAGGTGTGCTCTCCATGTGCTCCCAGCTCTCTTCGCGCTGTTTTAAACTGTAAATCTCCTGGTTCTCCTCTTGCTGTTTGAAACTGTAAAAATCCCAGCTTTTGTCTCGCTGTTTTGAACAAACCCCCGGCTCTCCTCAGTACTCCTGGTGAGACCTAATTCGTGTCTTATACAAGTTCAACATGACCTCCTTACTCATGTACTCAATGCCCCTATTAATAAAGCCTAAAATACTAAATGCTTTATTAACTGCTCTCTCAACATGCCCTACCATCTTCAATGACCTATGTACGTATACACCGAGGTCCCTCTGTTCTGGGCGCCATAGTTGAGGAAGGGTGTGAAGGCTTTGGAAGGGATGTAGAGAAATAAATTTGCAAAGAAATTACAGAGAAATGCAAGAGTTATAGAGTAATCATAATGGGGGGCTTCAATTATTCAAGTATAGACTGGGTTAGGAATAGTACGAAGGGACATGGGGGGGTGAGAGTTCCTGGAATGTATTCAAGATAATTTTCTGCAGCAATATGTTTCCAGTCCAATGAGGAGATAGGCAGTTTGGGACCTGGTTCTGGGGAATGAGTTGGCCCAAGTGGATCAAATATCAGTGGGAGAGCGCCTAGGGATCATAAACCTTAGGTTAATCATTAAAAAAGACAGAGAACAATCCAGAGCAGGGATAATTAATTGTGGAAAAGCCAACTTTGATGGGATGAGAATGCACCTGAGTCGAGTGAGTTGGAATCAAACGTTGGCAGAAAAGACAGTGGCTGAACAACGAGCCACCTTCAAAGCAAAAGTATTGCAGGAAATGTCAAGGTATATTCCCTTGAGGGGAAAGGTAGGACAAATAAATCCAGAATTCCCACGATGGCGAGAGAGATAGAGGCTGGCAGCGAACATGAAAGGGAATCCCAAGGTCTTTTATAAGCATATAAATAATAAAAGGGTGGTAAAATAAAGAGTAGGGCTGATTAGGGACAAAAAAGGGGACTTGCATGTGGAGGCTGGAGAAATGGCGAAGGTGTTGAACGTGTACTTTGCACCTGTCTTTACAAAGGAAGAACTTGCTCCCCAGGCCGAGGTGAGAGAAGGTAACTGGTACACTGGAAGAACTTATAATCGAGAGGAAGGAGGTGTTGGAAAGGCTATCTTAAAATAGATAATGTACCAGGACCAGATAAGATGCATCCAAGGGTACTGAGGGAAGTGAGATTGGAAATTGCAGAGGCACTGGTGATAATCTTCCAGACTTCCTTAGACACAGGGGAGGTGCCAGAGGACTGGAGAATTGCGAATGTTACACCCTTATTCAAAAAGGGGTGCAAGGATAAAGCTGATAACTACAGACCAGTGAGTTTGACCTCAGTGATAGGGAAACTTCTGGAAACTATAGTACAGGATTAAATCAATAGTCACTTAGACAAGTGCAGGATAATTAAGGAAAGCCAGCATGGATTCATTAAAGAAAAATCATGTTTAACTTACTTGCTGGAGTTTTTTGAGGAGGTAAGAGAGAAGGTTGATGACAGCAACACTGTTGATGTGGTGTATATGGATTTTCAAAAGGCATTTGATACAGTGCCACACAACAGACTTGGGAGCAAAATTTAGCTCATGGAATAAAAGGGGAAGTAGGCGCTTGGATAAGAAATTGACTGAGTGACAGGAAACAGAGAATGGTTGTTTTTCAGATTGGTGGAAGGTTTGTAGTGGTGTTCCCCAAGGGTCAGTATTGAGACCCTTACTCTTCCTGATATATATTAATGACCTAGACTGTGGTGTGCAGGGCATGATTTCAAAATTTGCAGATGACACGAAGATTGGAAATGTTGTCAACTGTGATGGGAATAGTCTTAAACTTCAAAAGGACATAGACATGTCGATGGATTGGGCAGACAAGTGGCAGATGAAGTTCAATGCAGAGAAGCAAGTGCTTCATTTTGGAAGGAAATATTTGGTGGCACTGTATAAAATAAAGGGAGGTGCAGGAACAGAGGGACCTTGGTGTATATGTACATAGGTCATTGAAGATGACAGGGCATGTTGAGAGAGCAGTTAATAAAGCATTTAGTATCTTAGGCTTTATTAATAGGGGCATTGAGTACAAGAGTAAGGAGGTCATGTTGAACTTGTATAAGATACGAATTAGGTCTCACCAGGAGTATGGAGTCCAGTTCTGGGTGCCATAGTTGAGGAAGGATGTGAAGGCTTTGGAGAGAGTACAGAGGAGATTCACAAGAATGACTCCCGGGATGAAGAGCTGTAGCTATGAGGATAGGTTGGAGAGGTTGGGACTGTTTTCCTTCGAGAAAAAAAGGCTGAGAGGAGACTTGATGGAGGTTTTCAAGATCCTGAGGGGTATGGAGAGGGCAAATAGTGAGAAACTGTTCCCACTCAAAGAGAACATCAAGAACTAGAGGGCACAGACTCAAAATAATTGGCAAAATAAGAAAACATGATGTGAGGAAAAAATTTTCACCCAGATGATGGTTGGAGTCTGGAACAAACTTCCTGAGAGGGTGGTGGAGGCAGATTCGATCGAGGTATTCAAATGGGAATTGGATTGCTACCTGGAAAGAGAGAATGTGCAAGTTTAGGGGATAAGGCAGGGGAGTGGGACTAGGTGGAATGCACTTTCAGAGAGCCAGTGCAGACTCGATGGGCTGAATGGCCTCTTTCTGCACTGTAAAGGTACTGTGGTAGTGTGAAAAAATTCAATCAGGTTAATTAAACATGGCCTGTCTTTAGAAATCCATTTTGGCTTTCACTAATCAGCTCAGATTTCTCTGTGTTCAATCACTCTGTCCTTAATGATAGATTCCAAGAACTTACCACAACAGATGCTAGACTAACAGATTTATGATTTCTTGCTTTCTCCCTCTCAATCTTTGGAGTTACGTTTTCAATTTTTCATGCTAAGGTGACAATTCAAGAGAGCTTATGTCCAGAAGATTATGACTAAAGCATCTGCAATTTCCTCAGCTGTTTCCTTCAGACCCTGGGCTGGAATCTAAAATGGCTTAGGGATTTATCCATCTTCAGTGTCATTATTTTTTCTAATATGCTTTTCTTTCTTACATTAACTTTAGTGAATTCCATCTTCGATTCATCCTTCGTTTCCCTGGAATGTCAGGAATATTGTCCTCTTCCTTTATTGGGAAAAGCAGCACGAAGTCATTATCCGACCAGCTCATTTCCTTCTTTTCATTCACAATATCTCTCACATCTGTGTTTGAAGGGCCCACATCACCTCTAACTACCTTTCATCTTCCTTTTCCTTTCTACAGCTTTTACTATCTTTTATCTTCCTTTGCTCTTCATTGGTCTGCACAATTCCTTTTCCTACATTGCAACAGTGATCACATTTCAAAGTACTTCATTGGCTATAAAATGCTTTGTGACGTGCGGTAGTAACGGGAGACATTATAAATGCAAGTCTTTCTTTCTTTATACCTTTGTGCCGATTCCTTTAATTGTATGCAATTTTTCACCTCTTTTGTTATGTAGATCTCTTCCCTTTAGGTTTCCCTAGGAAACCTATTGATCCTGTAGTAAGCTAAATTCTTTTTGAAATCCTTCCACTGTTCATCTTTATTTTCACCAGTTAATGGTCAGTCTCTGTCTCATCCCATTGGAGTTAGCCATACTGAAACCTAGAAACTTAGTAACGATGTTAACTTTCTCCTTTTCAAACTTAATATTGAATTCAGTCATTTCGCAATCACTGTTAAATAAATGTTCCCTTACTGTCAGGTTATTAACTGCATTTGGCCCGTTACTAATCCAGTATGGCCTGTTATCTTTGTTTCAGATTTCCAGCATCCACAGTATTTTGCTTTTATCTGGCCTGTTATCTTGTTGGTTCTAGAACATATTGCTGCAGAAAATTATCCGGAATGCCTAGTCTCAGGAATATCTACCATATCATAACCTCTAAGATGTCTTGGAGTCTCTAATTCATTCAATGTATTTCTTATACTCTGTGCATTCATCAATAAGACTCCTATGTGGATGAGACCCAATCTGTCCCTCTGCCCTAGTGCAGCCTTTCTCACACTAACTATTTTTACTTAGTTCTGTTGAAGAGTCATATGGACTCGAAACGTTAACTGCATTCCTCTCCGCAGACGCTGCCAGACCTGCTGAGTTTTTCCAGATATTTTTATTTTTGTTTTGGATTTTCAGCATCTGCAGTTTTTTGCTTTTAAATTAATACCTTTCTTATTTGTCACCGCTGCTTTGGTTATTTTATGGTTCGCTTCACATACTGGATCTATATCACTGTTTGTAAGATTATAACTTTTTAAAATCTTACGCTATCATTTTTACAACTCTTTCTGACTGAGCCCACTCCCCGTTTGTTGGTTTAAAGTCCATTCCACAGCTGGATTTATCTTTTCTGTTTGGATCCTGTTCCTATTCAAGTGGAGCCTATCCCAGTATTACAGGTCCTTCCTATGCCAATACTGGTGCCAGTGCCCCATGGATGGGAATCCCACATATTCATGTTTTGAGTCTGTTTGTCTCTATGCCAATTTGCACATGGCTCAGGGACATTCTGGGATTATTACCTTTGAGGCCGTGTCTTAGAATTTCAGTCCTATTTTCAGATGCTCCCTCAGCAGCACCTCATCTCCTGTCTTTCCTATGTCATTGGTCCTGATATGATCATCCTTTACCATGTTCCACTCCTGACAGTTCAAGATATCCTGGCACTGAGTGAGCCACACACTTGATTGTGGCTCTGTCTAGAGGTTGCTGTCTACCTCTCTAATTATTGAATCCTTTATATTTACCACATTCTGCCCTTCCCCACTTTGCACAGCCTCCTGCTCCATGGTGCCTTGGTCCAACTCTCAGTCTTTCTCCTTATCCTTAATGTACCTGTTGGAGAGGTGCAGTGTCTGTAGGACCTCCCTCCCTGTGCCTCCTCAGTTCCCCCGACCCTGCTCCGAGAGTCAGACTCCCCACTTCCTGCAGCGTTTATTGCTCTGACTCTGGGGCAATTCCTCCTCCTCCAGCAAGCAGTGGGACTAATAGGACGTCTGTTTCCAGAAGCTGGCCCAGGCACAATGGGCTGAATGGCCTCCTCTTGCTGTAGGATGCTATTATTGGTCCGTGCCATTGTAGTGTACAAGGGAGGGGCTGCAGTTATACTGCACACAGGTCTGCCCAGTGTACACGTGATGGCTGGGCTCGAGTACACAGTATCTGTCCAGTGGGTTCCAGTGGAACCCCACAACTGCATCAACAGAAACGAAGGTGGTCAGGTTACCGACACTAACACTGCTGTTCTTTTTTACCCTTCAGGACTCAGCGAGGGGGAACCAGTTTGGGTGGCAGCAGAGCCACAGAAGCTGCTGGAGAGCCTGGATGAACATCTTCCAGCTCCACAGTGTGTGCGCAATACAAATAAAAATATCTTTCATCAATAAAAACTAAAGCAGCAGCAGTTCTCAGAATTCTTCCTCCCGAATGAGGGGGATTATTCAATTTTAACTCACCCATTCACCAAACATTTCCCATAGCCCAGCAGCACTGCAAGTGACTTTTCTAAAGCAGATTACAGGGGTGATGCTGTTAGCACAGTGTTGTTACACACAGACATGCACGTTTACCATTGAGTGCTACCAACACCACACACACACACTCTGTCACTATTTCCTCTTCTGTGAACTTCAAGCTACTCCAGGTGATGGTCCATTGGAGGCACCCAGTGTCAGTATCTGTACTTCCAGGGCTGGTACAGAGTAAATCTCTCTCCATACAATCCCATCAAACACACCCAAGGCAAATACACACATGTAAAATACAACAATTTGAATTTACATGGCACCTTTAAAGTAATAAAACACCCCAAGAGGCGTCACAGAAGTTAGATACAGAGTAAAGCTCCCTCTACACTGTCCCCATCAAACACTCCCAGGACAGGTACAGTACAGGGTTAGATACAAAGTAAATTTCCCTCTACACTGTTCCATTTTAAACCGATCTTTATGTTAGGCGTGTGTCATCTACTTTGTGCTGCCATTTCCTCCATGTCCTGATTGCAAAGAACACTCTTATTTAGTGACCTCGCCAGAGACAGGACATGTCAAACATTTCAATAAGCAATGTTTGTGAAGAACCAGGTTTACCCATTCAGCTGCAAATTTGCTATTAAATAATTAAAATCTGGACAAACAGGAAATCCCTGGCCTTGTTGTAAAATATCCTTTCACTTTGTCTGGCCTCAAGTATTAGAACAGGACCGAATAAGACAAGACATCCCATGCTGACAAGCCAGGGGAGACCTAGTTCCAGCCACTGACTGAAACGAGTGAGTGTGAATGAGCCTTTGTCCCATAGGCCTGTCCTGGAGTATCCCTGACTCTCAGCATTAACTTCCTGTTGCTCAGAGTGGTTGCTCCATTTTGAAAACACCTCTGATCATTTGTAGTTCACTTTTGTGACACTTTTTTTTAACTGTTTTGTTCGTGTGGTGACCCTCAGAATCATCCCCACTATTTCTCCTCATGGGCACTGCCCATTCGCACCGTTCCTGTCACAGTGCAGCCAACCAGCTGTTGAGGGATTTTCTCCATTTTCAGATCATTTACTTCATTATTCAGAGCATCAGATTTACAGAGAGTACAGGCAGTGCTAGAACAAAATGGTGCATCAGTAACATAAAGGGATGAGGACAATTAAAGGAAGAGTTGCAATAGTGGGGCAAAAATCCTTAAAGTCTTTGGAAATCCATAAAAGGCAGATTAATCTGTTAGCAGCCAAGACTGTCAGAGCCCAGGTCAAATATGATAGGACTGACAAGCCTAATGAAGGAAAATGACCCATGGGTTTGAGGCTGTGGACAAAGTAACTGAACAGCCCTGAGCCCGGCTTCCTTCGAAGGAGGCTGATTGAGCTGAGGTGTTGCTGCATGCTCCTCTCCGTCCATTTCATACAGCTCTAAATCAGGCGTGTGCTCTGAAAACAGTGTGTTTTTTGAAGAACCATCAGAAATATTGTACTGATTCCACCAGTGCGCTGCCTTGTGAAAAGGGGCCTCAATCAAAAGTCTCTTTCATTGTCAGCCTTCATTTCCTTGCAGCAGAGTCTGTACCAGCAGCCAAATGAGATAATCCCATCTCTCACTAGGGAATGGATCTTTCTGCAGTTTTTTTTTTGGTCCTTTGCTGTGATGTGGGATCACTGGTAAGGCCAGCATTTGTTATCCATCCCTAGTTGCCCTTGAACAGTCTTGTTTGCTGGGGCAGTTCAATCAATCAATGATGGTTATGGTGACCATTACTAGCTTTTATTGAATTTAAATTCCACCAGCTGCCAAGGTAAGACTTGAACCTGTGTCCCCAGAGCACTAGTCTGTACCTCTAGATTACAAGTCCAGTGACATTACCACTACACCACCATCTCCTCTTGATAACTGAGCCCCACTTGGGACCAGCATTGTCCAGAGAGCTTTCTCTTCTTCTGGTCATAAGAGCCTGAAGAATTCCCATTGGCAAACTGATGGGTGCAAGGAGAGAGCAAGATGGCCGAGCGAAGCACAGAGACAATTAATTAACAGCAACTGGCTCAATGGCTCCTGAGAGACAAAGTGACAGCAGGAAATAATAAAATAGAAATTACCTAAAATGTTTTAACCCAAACCTCAGCAGTGCCTTTAACAGATTCTCCCTGCCCAGTTTCCCCAAACAATTTTGTGGACTCGACATCCAACATACCTGGCAAACATTAAATCACGCTTCACCCATTCCCCAACCCAGTTAAATATAAAGATGCTTCAACTGCTCTAGATGAATGGCAACTCTTGACCCAAACTGGGGTATCACAGACTCACAGAATTTTAACGGCATAGTAGGCCATTCAGCCCATCATGTCTGCACCGGCTCTCGAAATGAGCATTATGACCTAGTGCCATTGCCCTGCCTTTCCCCCGTACCCTTGTACATTGTTTCCATTCAAATAATCATCTAATGTTCTCTTGAATGCCTCGACTGAACCTGCCTCCACCACGCTTCCAGGCAGTGCATCCCAGACCCGAACCACTCGCTATGTGAAAAAGTTTTCTCCCCACATCATATTTACTTCTTTTGCAAATCACTAAATCTGTGCCCTCTTGTTCTTGATCCCTTGATGAGCAGGAACAGCTCCTCCCTATCTACTCTGTCCAGCCCCCTCATCTCTATCAAATTTTCTCTCAGCCTTCTTCTCTTCAAGGAGAGCAATCTATCCTCATAGCTGAAGTTTCTCATCCCTGGAACCATTCTTGTAAACCTCTTCTGCACTCTCTCCAATGTGTTTACATCTTTCCTATAGTATGGACCCAGAACTGTACACAATACACCAGCTGAGGTCTAACCAGTGTCTTATATAAATTCAGCATAACCTCCCTGATCTTGTACACACTGCTCCTATTAATAAATCCCAGGATACTGTATGCTTTGTTAATTGCTCTCACCACCTGTCCTGCCACTTTCAATGATTTATGCACATATACACCCAGGTCTTTCTGCTCCTGCACCCCCTTCTAAATTTCACCCCTTATTTTATATTGTCTGTGTTCTTCCTACCAAAATGCATCACATCCCTTCTCCGTATTGAACTTCATCTGCCAGCTATCTGCCCACTCCACTAACTTGTCTCTGTCCTCTTGAAGTTCCACACTATCCTCCTCGCAGTTCATAACACTCCCAAGCTTCTTATCTTCCGCAAACTTTAAAATAGTGGAGTTCCCCAGGAGTTGGTATTAGGACCCTTGCTTTTCCTAATATATATTAATGATCTAGATCTTGGTGTGCAGGGGACAATTTTAAAGTTTGCGGATGATAAACATGGTTGTCCATGTGCAAATTCCCTTTTAGGTCCCTAATCAGTCCTACGCCTCTATTTACCACCCTTTTACTAATTATATGTCTATAGAAGACTTTGGGATTCCCCTTTATGTTGGCTGCCAGTCTTTTCTCATGATCCCTCTTTGCTTCTTTTATTTGCTTCTTCACCTCTCCTCTGAACCTTCTGTATTCCTTTTGGTTCTCAATTGTATTTTCTCCTGACACCTGCCATGAGCACACTTTTTCTTCTTTATCATAATTTCAATCTCTTTTTTCACCAAGGGAGCTCTGGGTTTGTTTGCCCTACCTTTCCCTTTCAATGGAATATACCTTGACTGTGCCCAAACCAATTCTTTTTTTGAGAGTGACCCATTGTTCAGCTACAGTTTTCCTGCCAATCTTTCGTTCCAGTCTATCTGGCCCAGCTCTGTTCTTGCCCCATTGAAGTCGGCTCTCGTCCAGTTAACTATTCTTACTCTGGGTTGCCTATCGTTCTGTTCTATCACCAACCTAAAATGTACAATACAATGATCACTGTCTCCTAAATGTTCCCCCACTTACACTTGATCTACTTGGCCCACCTCATTTCCAAGAACCAGGTCCAACAGTGTGTCTTTTCTTGTTGGATTGGACACATACTGCTGTAGAAAATTCTCCTGAACACAATCTAGAAACATTTGCCCCTCTCTACCCTTTTCTCTACCACTGTCCCAGTCTACATTCGGGTAATAAAGTCCCCCATCATAACTACTCTATAATGCTTACATCTCTCTGTAATTTCCCTGCTGATTTGTTCTTCTACGTCTTTCTCACTAGTTGGCAGTCTATAGACTACACTGAACAATGTAACTGCACGCTTTTTGTTCCTTAGCTCTAGTAAAATTGATTCTGTCTTTGAACCCTCTGGGACATCCTCTTTCTCCAGCACTGCAATGCTCTCCTTAACCAATACCGCCACCACTCCTCATTTCCTTCCTTTCCTATCTCTTCAGAACACCTTGTACCCGGGAATATTTAACACCCAGTTCTGCCCTTTCTTGAGCTAGGTCTCTGTTATAGCCACATCATATTTCCACGTGGCAATCTGCACCTGTAACTCCCCAATACTATACTCGGTACATTTACATACATACATAGGAACCCTGATTTATATTTTATTACTTTCTCCCTTGCCCCAACTTTACCTATCAACTTACTATTCTCTATACTAGTGCTATCTGTCCCTCCCAGTATTTTGTGCACCCAGGTATTCCTCTCTAATATTTTCTCTTAGCTCCCACACCCCTGCTGAGTTAGTTTACTGCCCTCCCAACAGCACTAGCAAAGCGCCCTGCATGGAACTCAGTCCCAGTTCTGTTCAGGTGCAATCCATCCACTTGTACAGGTGCCATCTCCCCCAGTCCCAGTGTCCCAGGAATCTAAAGCCCTCCCTCTTGCACCATCCTTCCAGCCACGCATTCATCTGCCTTATCCTCCTATTTCTGTACTCACTGGCACGTGGCACTGGGAGTAATCTAGAGATTATTACATTAGAGGTCCTGCTTGCTAATTTTCTACCTAGCTCCCTAAATTCTGTCTGCAGGGCTACATCCCTCTTCCTACCCAAGACATTGGTACCAATGTGGACCACAAACTCTGGCTGTTCACCCTCCCCCAGAAGAATGTCCTGCAGCTGCTCTGTGACACCCTTGACCCTGGCACCAGGTAGGCAACATACCATCCTGTAATCACATCTATGGCCACAGAAACACCTGTCTGCTCCCCTAAGTAACGAATCCCCTATCACTATTGCTCTCCCTTTCTTCTTCCTCCTCTCCTGCACAGCCGAGGCGCTCATGGTGCTACAAACTTGGCTCTGACTGCACTCCTCTGAGGAACCAGTGCCCTCACCAGCTTCCAAAATGGAAAATCGATTTGTGAGCAGGACCCCAGGAGTCTGCAGCACTACCTGCCTACTTCTCTTGGACTGCCTAGTGGTCACCTATTCCCTCTCTGTTTCCTGGCCCTTAAGCTGTGGTGTGACCACCTCTCTGAACATGCTATCCACGTAGCTCTCAGCCTCATGGATGTGCCACAGTGACTCCAGCCGCTGCTCGAGCTCTGAAACCCAGAGGTCAAATTTCTGCAACTGGCAGCACTTCCTGCACATGTGGTCGTCTAGGACACCAATAGCGCCCAATGATTTCATACATATTGCAGGACACGCATCCCACTCGACTGAGCTGCACTGCCATGTCTTAACTCTACTTGCCTTACATTAACTTTAATCTATTTTGGATTATTTATATTACTTTATTATATTGGCCCTAAATTTCCTTTATTCCTGGCACTTCTCAGATTAATCCAAGTATAACTACTTGTTTAAAAATATTATACTTTTCTAATTTACTCACCAGGTCCTACTTACCAAAGTCGCTGCTCTTCTTTCTGAAGAAAGGTAGAAAAGGAAAGGAGCACCTCCTCTTTAAACTCTCTTAGTCACCAAACTCCAACTGAAGCACTCTATTGCAGTCCAAAACAGCACTCTAGTGCAGAGAAAGTCAGCACTATAAGATATCCTACTTTTATACTCTCTGAACCTGGCCTCTGAAAACCAGGTTAAGCCAGTTATCTAATTAAATAGTTGCAACTGCAAGCAGGGCCTGTATCAGCCCTGTTTTAAAGCTGGACTAAAACTCACCTTTTCCAACACTAACAGCAACTTTTGGTTAATTGCTAAATTAAAGAACTCCCTCAGTCGCCAAACTCCAACTGAAGCTCTCTATTGCAGCCCAAAACAGCACTCCAGTGGTTGATGATGGGGTGGGGAGAAGGGGGTACTGGCCAATAAGGAGTGTAAAAGCCAGAGCCTTGTCACACCTTTTCTCAAAGCATATGTCTCAAGTTCTGTTACCTTGGCAAAATTTGAATGTGGAACCATGAGAATCACCCACAACAATAACACCAGGTTTATTTTCAAATGGCATTGACATCCAGGTAGTTCCAGCATTGTTTTCAGCAACATTTAAGGAGCTACAGGCATAGTCAATTTGAGCACAGCAATATAATATAAAAGCCAAATTCTGTGGGTGCTGGAAATCTAAAACAAAAACAGAAAATGCTAAAAAAAAACTCAGCAGCTCTAACAGCATCTGTGGAGAGAAAAAAAAGAGTTAACATTTTGTGTCCATATGACTCTTCTGAGCACAGCAAGATCCCACAAACAGCAATGGGACAATGAACAGACAGACAATCTACTTTAGTTTTTTGGTTGAGGGACAAAGAGCCCCTGCTCTTCTTCAAATTGTGGCATGGGATGCAGAGAGCAGACAGGGCAGCTCATTGAGAGGACAGCACCTTCGGCAGTGCAGCACTCTCAGTGCTGTACTGGAGTGTCAGCCTGGATTATGGGCTCAAGTCTCCAGAGTGGAATTTAGACACACAATGATTCTATAATCAGGTCCTGATTCAACAAAAAACATCCCAACGCTATGGGCCTGCAGGGGGCGCTGTATGGGAAGGTCAGTAATACCACCGGGCCTGCAGGGGGCGCAGTATGGGGGGTCAGTAATACCGCCGGGCCGGCAGAGGGCGCTTTTTGGGAAGGTCAGTAATACCGCCGGGCCGGCAGAGGGCGCTGTATGGGGAGGTCATTAATACCACTGGACCTGCAGTGGGCGCTGAACAAGGAGGTCAACAACTTTAGATCTTGAACTCCATCCCCACCCCCTTTCCGTTTCTTACCCCTTCCTTTTGTTTTTCCCAATAATTTATGTAGATTTTTCTTTTCCCACCTATTTCCATTATTTTTAAACCTATAACTGTAATACCCTGTCAGTCTTTCCACCCCACCCCCACTAGAGCTGTACTTTGAGTATCCCGTCTTCCATTCTTAATTAGCACATTTTCTTAGACAATATCACCACCTTCAACACCTCTTTGACCCTTTTGTCTGTGACATCTTCTGATTATCTGCTCCTATCACTGCTTGCTTATCCCTACAACCACCCCCGCCCCCCCCAACTTCTGTCCCCACCCCCCCCCCCCCGCCCCCCACCTTAAACCAGCTTATATTTCACCCCTCTCCTAACTACACTCAGTTCTGTTGAAGGGTCATGAGGACTTGAAACGTCAACTTTGCTCTTCTCCGCCGATGCTGCCAGACCTGCTGAGTTTTTCCAGGGAATTCTGTTTCTGAGTTCATTAATACTGTCGGGCCTGCAGATAGCGCTGTATGGGGAGGTCATTAATGCCGCCGGGCCTTCAGTGGGCGCTGTATGCGGAGGGTAGTAATACCGCCGGGCCTTCAGTGGGCGCTGTATGCGGAGGGTAGTAATACCGCCGGGCCTTCAGTGGGCGCTGTATGCGGAGGGTAGTAATACCGCCGGGCCTTCAGTGGGCGCTGTATGCGGAGGGTAGTAATACCGCCGGGCCTTCAGTGGGCGCTGTATGCGGAGGGTAGTAATACCGCCGGGCCTTCAGTGGGCGCTGTATGCGGGGGGGTAGTAATACCGCCGGGCCTGCAGTGGGCGCTGTATAGGGAGGTCAGTAATACCGCCGGGCCTGCAGTGGGCGCTGTATGGGGAGGTCATTATAACCGCAGGGCATGCAGAGGGCGGTGTTTGGGGAGGTCAGTAATACCGCCGTGCCTGCAGGGGGCGTTGTTTGGGGAGGTCAGTAATACCGCCGGGCCTGCAGAAGGCGCTGTATAGGATGGTCAGTAATTCCGACGGGCCTAGAGAGGGCGATGTCTTGGGAGGTCAATGACATTTCCTGACATTTACACGGGTCCAGAAGGATCCAATGAACAGCAGAGGCGGGGTTACACTGACCAATGGTCGCGGTGGGGGTTGGGGAAGGATTCGAGCAGACGCATCGCGAATTGAGAGGAATCAGGTGGGATTCGAGTGTAAAGAGAGAGTGAGAGCTGGACTTGTACCCACCCGCGTGTGAGGGGACAGGGCCTGTCCCCCTGATCTGGGGGGGGGCGGTCCGTCCATCCGCCCGAGGGATAGGGGGCTCTCTCACCCGGGCGCGGGGCTCCGGAGGCTCTGAGCAGGGCCCAGTCGCTATCCCCTGTTGTCTGATTGTGTGTTTACAGGCGGACGGGATGGTGAGACTCTCACGGTCACTTTACCAGTCTCTGAATGGCCTCTTCGCTGTTTACAAACCGCCGGGAATTCACTGGAAGAGGCTTCGTGACACCGTGGAAACCAAACTGCTGAAAGGTGTGGCTAACACTCCTGTTGCTCAGTGATAGATACTGATCCCTATCACCAGCTGCTGACCCCGACCCTCAACCCTGGCCACTGTCCCCGACCCTCAACCCTGGCTGCTGACCCGACTCTGACCCCTATCCCCAGCTGTTGACCTCGACCTTCAACCCTGGCTACTGACCCCTGACACTGACCCCTAGCCCCAGCTGCTGACCCCGACTTTCAACCTTGCCTGCTAACCCCTGACACTGACCCTTAACCCCTAACCCCAGCTGCTGACCCCTGACACTGACCCTTAACCCCAGCCACTGACCCTTAACCCCAGCCGCTGACCCTTAACCCCAGCTGCTGATCCCTGACATTGACCCTTAACCCCAGCTGCTGATCCCTGACACTGACCCTTAACCCCAGCTGCTGACCCCTGACACTGACCCTTAACCCCAGCTGCTGACCCCTGACGCTGACCCTTAACCCCAGCTGCTGACCCTTGACACTGACCCTTAACCCCAGCTGCTGACCCCTGACACTGACCATTAACCCCTGGCTGCTGACCCCTTACACTGACTCATACCCCTGGCTGCTGACCCCTGACACCCACCCACCCTCCTTATCAACACTTGGTCACTTAGATACAGCCTTTTACCCCTTGGCCAATATGAAATTTTCTCTAAAGTAAAAACAAAATACTGCAGATGCTGGTACCGAAATAAAAACAGAAAATGCTGGAAAAACTCAGGGCTCTGAAGAAGAGTCATACGGACTCGAAATGTTAAATATATTACTCTCTCCTCAGATGTTGCTAGACTTGCTGAGTTTTTCCAGCATTTTTTGTTATATAGTATTTTTCTTTGATCTGGGAGGTGTTAATGTAGCTGGTATGGGCAGTGATGTGAACACTCACTAACTGTGTGTCCTCCCACCCCTTTGTCAGAACTCAATTCTTTGGAGCAGCCAGTTCTTTGGCAACAAGTCCGATTTTTGCCAAGCTTCACTGAAGGGGAGTACGGGAATGAAACCAGTCTAACTGTGGCCCAGCTCCCTGTGCTGGCTGATCACCCGCAAGGTAAGAGGCACAAGGCACTGAATGCAGACTGCAATGGACATGATGTACTTTCAGTGAAGGGTGAAGGTAGTGATGATAGGAGTGGGATTGAGTGCGTCCTGCACTCTTGCAGTTGTTAATGCTTTGGGCAGCACATTGCGCCTGTTTCAGTTAAACAAAATAAGTGATAGCCATTCGCTGGTTCATTCCTCAGGACAATGCCTTGACCAATCAGAGTCAAGCTGCCCGGTTTAAATTTCAAACAATACTTGGCAGTCACAATTAACTGGTGTATTCTCCATGGCAGTGCGTTCACCAATCAGAGTCCACTTGCCAACCAATCAGCACTCTCTTCCCATACAGTATAAAGTTGCTGCTTCCCCTGACATTGGTGTTCTTGCAATTGTCCTGGTGAGTACAAGACAAAAAGCTTCAACAAAATGTCTTTTTTTCAGCAATACTCAAGCTGAATGTTATCTTGCTGCATATGGGCACAGACTGCTCCTATATCTGAGGAATTGTTAATTGTACTGAACATTGTGCAAACACCAGCAAACATCCACACTGTGGACCTTATGTTGGAGTGTTGATCATTGATGAAGCAGCTGAAGATTGTTGGGCCGAGGACACTACCCTGAGGAACTCCTGCAGTGATGTCCTGGAGCTGAGATGACTGACTTCCAACAACCACAACCATCTTCCTTTGTGCTAGGTATGACTCCAACCAGTGGAGAGATTTCCCCCTGATTCCCATTGACTCCAGTTTTTCTAGGGCTCCTTGATGCCACACTTGGTCAAATGCTGCCTTGATGTTAAGGGCAGACACTCTCATCTCACCTCAGGAGTTCAGCTCTTTTTTCCACGTTTGAACCAAGACTGTGATGAGGTCAGGAGCTGAGTGGCGGAACTCAAACTGAGCACCAGTGAGCAGGTTATTGCTAAGCAAGTGCCGCTTGATAGCACTGTTGATGACCCCTTCCATTACTTTACTGATGGAGAGTAGACTGATGGGGCAGTAATTGACTGGATTAAATATGTCCTGCTTTTTGTTTACAGGACATACCTGGGCAATTTTCCATATAGCCGAGTAAATGCCTGGTGCTGCTTCTGGCATGCCCACCTACACTCTTCATTGAACCAGGGTTGATCCTCTGGCTTGATGGTAATGGTAGAGTGGGGGATATGCCGGCCCATGAGGTTACAGATTGTGTTCAAGTACGATTCTGCTGCTGCTGCTGATTGCCCACAGTGCCTCATGGATGCAAAGTCTTGAGTTGCTAGACCTGTTCAAAATCTATCACATTTAGCACTGTGGTAGTGCCACACAACACAATGGAGGGTATCCTCAATGTGAAGGCGGGACTTCATCTCCACAAGGACTGTGTGGTGGTCACTCCTACCGATACTGTCATGGACAGATGTATCTGCAGCAGATAGTGTGGTGACGATGAGATCAACTATGTTTTTCCCTCTTGTTGATTCCCTCACCATCTGCCACAGACCCAGTCTAGCAGCTCTGTCCTTTAGGACTCGGCCAGCTCGGTCAGTAGTGGTGCTACCGAGCCACTCTTGGTGATTGACATTGAAGTCCCCCAACCAGAGTACATTCTGCGCCCTAGCCACCCTCAGACTTTCCTCCAAATGATGTTCAACATGGAGGAGCACTGATTCATCAGCTGAGGGAGGTGGTGGTGGTACGTGGTAATCAGGGGGTTTCCTTGGCCGTGTTTGACCTGGTGCCATTTGAATGCCGAGGTCTGCAGTGCTGCGGGTTTTCGTGCTCACGGTTACTAATTGTTGAATGTTTTATTCCAGTTAAAGGCCCCGCGTTTGTTGCTCTGAAGATGGGTGCAGGTCATCGCCTGGATTTGCAATCGTCTGGTGTTCTAGGTGAGTGGGTGTCACTGCGTGTGGACTGGTGTCTGGGTCAGTGCGTGTCATGGTGCATGGTCAGGTATTCATGGTGAGTGTGTGTCACTGCACGTGGTCCTGTGTTCTGGGTGAGTGTGTGTCACTGCGTGTGGTCTGGTGTTCTAGGTGAGGGTGTGACACTGCGTGTGGTCTGGTGTTCTATGTGAGTGTGTGTCACTGCGTGTGGTCTGGTGTTCTATGTGAGTGTGTGTCACTGCGTGTGGTCTGGTGTTCTGGGTGAGTGTGTGTCACTACGTAGTCTGGTGCTCTGTGTGAGTGTGTGTCACGGAGCCTGGTCTGGTGTTCAGGGTGAGTGTTTGTCAATGCGCCTGCTCTAGTGTTCTGGGTGAGTGTGTGTCACTGCGTGTGGTCTGGTGTTCTGCGTGAGTGTGTGTCACTGCGTGTGGTCTGGTGTTCTATGTGAGTGTGTGTCACTGCGTGTGGTCTGGTGTTCTGGGTGAGTGTGTGTCACTGCGTAGTCTGGTGCTCTGTGTGAGTGTGTGTCACTGAGCCTGGTCTGGTGTTCAGGGTGAGTGTTTGTCAATGCGCCTGCTCTAGTGTTCTGGGTGAGTGTGTGTCACTGCGTGTGGTCTGGTGTTCTGCGTGCGTGTGTGTCACTGCGTGTGGTCTGGTGTTCTGGGTGAGCGTGTGTCACTGCGTGTGGTCTGGTGTTCTGGGTGAGTGTGTGTCACTGCGTGTGGTCTGGTGTTCTATGTGAGTGTGTGTCACTGCGTGTGGTCTGGTGTTCATGGTGAGTGTGTGTCACTGCGTGGTCCGGTGTTCTATGTGAGTGTGTGTCACTGTGTGTGGTCTGGTGCTCTGTGTGAGTGTGTGTCACTGCGTGTGGTCTGGTGTTCTATGTGAGTGTGTGTCACTGCGTGTGGTCTGGTGTTCTAGGTGAGTGTGTGTCACAGCGTGTGGTCTGGTGTTCTGGGTGAGTGTGTGTCACTGCGTGTGGTCTGGTGTTCTATGTTAGTGTGTGTCACTGCGTGTGGTCTGGTGTTCTGGGTGAGTGTGTGTCACAGCGTGTGATCTGGTGTTCTGGGTGAGTGTGTGTGACTGCGTGTGGTCTGGTGTTCTAGGTGAGTGTGTGTCACTGCGTGTGGTCTGGTGTTCTGGGTGAGTGTGTGTCACAGCGTGTGATCTGGTGTTCTGGGTGAGTGTGTGTCACTGCGCCTGGTCTGGTGTTCTGGGTGAGTGTGTGTCACTGCGCGTGGTCTGGTGTTCTGGGTGAGTGTGTGTCGCTGCGAGTGGTCTGGTGTTGTAGGTGAGTGTGTGTCACAGCGTGTGGTCTGGTGTTCTGGGTGAGTGTGTGTCACTGCGTGTGGTCTGGTGTTCTAGGTGAGTGTGTGTCGCTGCGTGTGATCTGGTGTTCTGGGCGAGTGTGTGTCACTGCGTGTGATCTGGTGTTCTGGGTGAGTGTGTGTCACTACGTGTGATCTGGTGTTCTGGGTGAGTGTGTGTCACTACGTGTGATCTGGTGTTCTGGGTGAGTGTGTGTCACTGCGTCTGGTCTCATGTTCTGGGTCAGTGTGTGTCACTGCGTGTGGTCTCATGTTCTGGGTGAGTGTGCGTCACCGCGTGTGGTCTCATGTTGTGTGTGAGTGTGTGTCACTGCGTGTGGTCTGGTGTTCTGGGTGAGTGTGCGTCACTGCGTGTGGTCTGGTGTTCTGGGTGAGTGTGCGTCACTGCGTGTGGTCTGGTGTTCTAGGTGAGGGTGTCACACTGCGTGTGGTCTGGTGTTCTATGTGAGTGTGTGTCACTGCGTGTGGTCTGGTGTTCTGGGTGAGTGTGTGTCACTGCGTAGTCTGGTGCTCTGTGTGAGTGTGTGTCACTGCGCCTGGTCTGGTGTTCAGGGTGAGTGTTTGTCAATGCGCCTGCTCTAGTGTTCTGGGTGAGTGTGTGTCACTGCGTGTGGTCTGGTGTTCTGCGTGAGTGTGTGTCACTGCGTGTGGTCTGGTGTTCTGGGTGAGCGTGTGTCACTGCGTGTGGTCTGGTGTTCTATGTGAGTGTGTGTCACAGCGTGTGGTCTGGTGTTCTGGGTGAGTGTGTGTCACTGCGTGTGGTCTGGTGTTCTATGTAAGAGTGTGTCACTGCGTGTGGTCTGGTGTTCATGGTGAGTGTGTGTCACTGCGTGGTCCGGTGTTCTATGTGAGTGTGTGTCACTGTGTGTGGTCTGGTGCTCTGTGTGAGTGTGTCACTACGTGTGATCTGGTGTTCTGGGTGAGTGTGTGTCACTACGTGTGATCTGGTGTTCTGGGTGAATGTGTGTCACTGCGTGTGGTCTCATGTTCTGGGTCAGTGTGTGTCACTGCATGTGGTCTCATGTTCTGGGTGAGTGTGCGTCACTGCGTGTGGTCTGGTGTTCTGGGTAGGTGTGTGTCACTGCGTGTGGTCTCATGTTCTGGGTCAGTGTGTGTCACTGCGTGTGGTGTCATGTTCTGGGTGAGTGTGCGTCACTGCGTGTGCTCTCATGTTCTGTGTGAGTGTGTGTCACTGCGTGTGGTCTGGTGTTCTGGGTGAGTGTGCGTCACTGCGTGTGGTCTGGTGTTCTAGGTGAGTGTGCGTCACTGCGTGTGGTCTGGTGTTCTAGGTGAGGGTGTGACACTGCGTGTGGTCTGGTGTACTATGTGAGTGTGTGTCACTGCGTGTGGTCTGGTGTTCTGGGTGAGTGTGTGTCACTGCGTATTCTGGTGCTCTGTGTGAGTGTGTGTCACTGCGCCTGGTCTGGTGTTCAGCGTGAGTGTTTGTCAATGCGCCTGCTCTAGTGTTCTGGGTAAGTGTGTGTCACTGCGTGTGGTCTGGTGTTCTGCGTGAGTGTGTGTCACTGCGTGTGGTCTGGTGTTCTGGGTGAGCGTGTGTCACTGCGTGTGGTCTGGTGTTCTATGTGAGTGTGTGTCACTGCGTGTGGTCTGGTGTTCGGGTTAGTGTGTGTCACTGCGTGTGGTCTGGTGTTCTATGTGAGTGTGTGTCACTGCGTGTGGTCTGGTGTTCTATGTGAGTGTGTGTCACTGCGTGTGGTCTGGTGTTCTGGGTGAGTGTGTGTCACTGCGTAGTCTGGTGCTCTGTGTGAGTGTGTGTCACTGAGCCTGGTCTGGTGTTCAGGGTGAGTGTTTGTCAATCCGCCTGCTCTAGTGTTCTGGGTGAGTGTGTGTCACTGCGTGTGGTCTGGTGTTCTGCGTGCGTGTGTGTCACTGCGTGTGGTCTGGTGTTCTGGGTGAGTGTGTGTCACTGCGTGTGGTCTGGTGTTCTATGTGAGTGTGTGTCACTGCGTGTGGTCTGGTGTTCATGGTGAGTGTGTGTCACTGCGTGGTCCGGTGTTCTATGTGAGTGTGTGTCACTGTGTGTGGTCTGGTGCTCTGTGTGAGTGTGTGTCACTGCGTGTGGTCTGGTGTTCTATGTGAGTGTGTGTCACTGCGTGTGGTCTGGTGTTCTAGGTGAGTGTGTGTCACAGCGTGTGGTCTGGTGTTCTGGGTGAGTGTGTGTCACTGCGTGTGGTCTGGTGTTCTATGTTAGTGTGTGTCACTGCGTGTGGTCTGGTGTTCTGGGTGAGTGTGTGTCACAGCGTGTGATCTGGTGTTCTGGGTGAGTGTGTGTGACTGCGTGTGGTCTGGTGTTCTAGGTGAGTGTGTGTCACTGCGTGTGGTCTGGTGTTCTGGGTGAGTGTGTGTCACAGCGTGTGATCTGGTGTTCTGGGTGAGTGTGTGTCACTGCGCCTGGTCTGGTGTTCTGGGTGAGTGTGTGTCACTGCGCGTGGTCTGGTATTCTGGGTGAGTGTGTGTCGCTGCGAGTGGTCTGGTGTTGTAGGTGAGTGTGTGTCACAGCGTGTGGTCTGGTGTTCTGGGTGAGTGTGTGTCACTGCGTGTGGTCTGGTGTTCTAGGTGAGTGTGTGTCGCTGCGTGTGATCTGGTGTTCTGGGCGAGTGTGTGTCACTGCGTGTGATCTGGTGTTCTGGGTGAGTGTGTGTCACTACGTGTGATCTGGTGTTCTGGGTGAGTGTGTGTCACTACGTGTGATCTGGTGTTCTGGGTGAGTGTGTGTCACTGCGTCTGGTCTCATGTTCTGGGTCAGTGTGTGTCACTGCGTGTGGTCTCATGTTCTGGGTGAGTGTGCGTCACCGCGTGTGCTCTCATGTTCTGTGTGAGTGTGTGTCACTGCGTGTGGTCTGGTGTTCTGGGTGAGTGTGCGTCACTGCGTGTGGCCTGGTGTTCTGGGTGAGTGTGCGTCACTGCGTGTGGTCTGGTGTTCTAGGTGAGGGTGTGACACTGCGTGTGGTTTGGTGTTCTATGTGAGTGTGTGTCACTGCGTGTGGTCTGGTGTTCTGGGTGAGTGTGTGTCACTGCGTAGTCTGGTGCTCTGTGTGAGTGTGTGTCACTGCGCCTGGTCTGGTGTTCAGGGTGAGTGTTTGTCAATGCGCCTGCTCTAGTGTTCTGGGTGAGTGTGTGTCACTGCGTGTGGTCTGGTGTTCTGCGTGAGTGTGTGTCACTGCGTGTGGTCTGGTGTTCTGGGTGAGCGTGTGTCACTGCGTGTGGTCTGGTGTTCTATGTGAGTGTGTGTCACAGCGTGTGGTCTGGTGTTCTGGGTGAGTGTGTGTCACTGCGTGTGGTCTGGTGTTCTATGTAAGAGTGTGTCACTGCGTGTGGTCTGGTGTTCATGGTGAGTGTGTGTCACTGCGTGGTCCGGTGTTCTATGTGAGTGTGTGTCACTGTGTGTGGTCTGGTGCTCTGTGTGAGTGTGTCACTACGTGTGATCTGGTGTTCTGGGTGAGTGTGTGTCACTGCGTGTGATCTGGTGTTCTGGGTGAATGTGTGTCACTGCGTGTGGTCTCATGTTCTGGGTCAGTGTGTGTCACTGCGTGTGGTCTCATGTTCTGGGTGAGTGTGCGTCACTGCGTGTGGTCTGGTGTTCTGGGTAGGTGTGTGTCACTGCGTGTGGTCTCATGTTCTGGGTCAGTGTGTGTCACTGCGTGTGGTGTCATGTTCTGGGTGAGTGTGCGTCACTGCGTGTGCTCTCATGTTCTGTGTGAGTGTGTGTCACTGCGTGTGGTCTGGTGTTCTGGGTGAGTGTGCGTCACTGCGTGTGGTCTGGTGTTCTAGGTGAGGGTGTGACACTGCGTGTGGTCTGGTGTACTATGTGAGTGTGTGTCACTGCGTGTGGTCTGGTGTTCTGGGTGAGTGTGTGTCACTGCGTATTCTGGTGCTCTGTGTGAGTGTGTGTCACTGCGCCTGGTCTGGTGTTCAGGGTGAGTGTTTGTCAATGCGCCTGCTCTAGTGTTCTGGGTAAGTGTGTGTCACTGCGTGTGGTCTGGTGTTCTGGGTGAGCGTGTGTCACTGCGTGTGGTCTGGTGTTCTGTGTGAGTGTGTGTCACTGCGTGTGGTCTGGTGTTCGGGTTAGTGTGTGTCACTGCGTGTGGTCTGGTGTTCTATGTGAGTGTGTGTCACTGCGTGTGGTCTGGTGTTCATGGTGAGTGTGTGTCACTGCGTGGTCCGGTGTTCTATGTGAGTGTGTGTCACTGTGTGTGGTCTGGTGCTCTGTGTGAGTGTGTGTCACTGCGTGTGGTCTGGTGTTCTGTGTGAGTATGTGTCACTGCGTGTGGTCTGGTGTTCTAGGTGAGTGTGTGTCACAGCGTGTGGTCTGGTGTTCTGGGTGAGTGTGTGTGACTGCGTGTGGTCTGGTGTTCATGGTGAGTGTGTGTCACTGCGTGTGGTCTGGTGTTCTGGGTGAGTGTGTGTCACAGCGTGTGATCTGGTGTTCTGGGTGAGTGTGTGTCACTGCGCGTGGTCTGGTGTTCTGGGTGAGTGTGTGTCACTGCGTGTGATCTGGTGTTCTGGGTGAGTGTGTGTCACTGAGCGTGGTCTGGTGTTCTGGGTGAGTGTGTGTCGCTGCGAGTGGTCTGGTGTTCTAGGTGAGTGTGTGTCGCTGCGTGTGATCTGGTGTTCTGGGCGAGTGTGTGTCACTGCGTGTGATCTGGTGTTCTGGGTGAGTGTGTGTCACTGCGTGTGATCTGGTGTTCTGGGTGAGTGTGTGTCACTGCGTGTGGTCTCATGTTCTGGGTCAGTGTGTGTCACTGCGTGTGGTCTCATGTTCTGGGTGAGTGTGCGTCACTGCGTGTGGTCTCATGTTCTGTGTGAGTGTGTGTCACTGCGTGTGGTCTGGTGTTCTGGGTGAGTGTGCGTCACTGCGTGTGGTCTGGTGTTCGGGGTGAGTGTGCGTCTCTGCGTGTGGTCTGGTGTTCGCGGTGAGTGTGCGTCACTGCGTGTGGTCTCATGTTCTGGGTGAGTGTGTGTCACTGCGTGTGGTCTGGTGTTCTGGGTGAGAGTGCGTCACTGCGTGTGGTCTCATGTTCTGTGTGAGTGTGTGTCACTGCATGTGGTCTGGTGTTCATGGTGAGTGTGTGTCGCTGCGTGTGGTCTCATGTTCCCGGTCAGTGTGTGTCACTGCATGTGGTCTCATGTTCTGGGTGAGTGTGCGTCACTGCGTGTGGTCTCATGTTCTGTGTGAGTGTGTTTCACTGCGTGTGGTCTGGTGTTCAGGGTGAGTGTGTGTCATTGCGTGTGGTCTGGTGTTCTGGGTCAGTGTGTGTCACTGCGCGTGGTCTGGTGTTCAGGGTGAGTGTGTGTCATTGCGTGTGGTCTGGTGTTCTGGGTCAGTGTGTGTCACTGCGCGTGGTCTGGTGT
Organism: Cetorhinus maximus; assembly: GCF_964194155.1. Taxonomy (NCBI): domain Eukaryota; kingdom Metazoa; phylum Chordata; class Chondrichthyes; order Lamniformes; family Cetorhinidae; genus Cetorhinus; species Cetorhinus maximus. Next base: position 126,243 of record NW_027596477.1, read on the forward strand.
TCAGGGTGAGTGTGTGTCACTGCGTGTGGTCTGGTGTTCTGGGCGAGTGTGTGTCGCTGCGTGTGGTCTCATGTTCTGGGTCAGTGTATGTCACTGCGTGTGATCTGGTGTTCTGGGTGAGTGTGCGTCACTGTGTGGTCTGGTGCTCTGTGAGTGTGTGTCACTGCGTGTGGTCTGTTGTTCCGGGTCAGTGTGTGTCACTGCGTGTGGTCTGGTGTTCAGGGTGAGTGTGTGTCACTGCGTGTGGTCTGTTGTTCCGGGTGAATGTGTGTCATTGCGTGTGGTCTGGTGTTCTGGGTGAGTGTGTGTCACTGCGTGTGGTCTGGTGTTCTGGGCGAGTGTGTGTCGCTGCGTGTGGTCTCATGTTCAGGGTCAGTGTGTGTCACTGCGTGTGGTCTCATGTTCTGGGTGAGTGTGTGTCACTGCGTGTGGTCTCATGTTCTGGGTCAGTGTGTGTCACTGCGTGTGGTCTGGTGTTCTGGGTGAGTGTGTGTCACTGCGTGTGGTCTGGTGTTCAGGATGAGTGTGCGTCACTGCGCGTGGTCTGGTGTTCAGGGTGAGTGTGTGTCACTGCGTGTCGTCTGGTGTTCAGGGTGAGTGTGCGTCACTGCGCGTGGTCTGGTGTTCAGGGTGAGTGTGTGTCACTGCGTGTGGTCTGTTGTTCCGGGTGAGTGTGTGTCGCTGCGTGTGGTCTGGTGTTAAGGGTGAATGTGTGTCACTGCGTGTGGTCTGGTGTTCAGGGTGAGTGTGTGTCACTGAGCTTGGTCTGGTTTTAAGGTGAGTGTGTGTCACTGCGTGTGGTCTCGTGTTCTGGGTGAGTGTGTGTCCCTGCACGTGATCTGCTGTTCTAGGTGAGGGTGTGACACTGCGTGTGGTCTCATGTTCTGGGTGAGTGTGTGTCACGGTGCATGGTCAGGTATTCATGGTGAGTGTGTGTCACTGCACGTGGTCTCATGTTCTGGGTGAGTGTGTGTCCCTGCACGTGATGTGGTGTTCTAGGTGAGGCTGTGACACTGCGTGTGGTCTGGTGTTCTGGGTGAGTGTGTGTCACTGCGTAGTCTGGTGCTCTGTGTGAGTGTGTGTCACTGCGTGTGGTCTGGTGTTCTATGTGAGTGTGTGTCACTGCGTGTGGTCTGGTGTTCATGGTGAGTGTGTGTCACTGCGTGGTCTGGTGTTCTATGTGAGTGTGTGTCACTGCGTGTGGTCTGGTGTTCCACGTGAGCGTGTGTCACTGCGTGTGGTCTGGTGTTCTGGGTGAGTGTGTGTCACCGCGTGTGGTCTGGTGTTCTGGGTGAGTGTGTGTCACTGCGTGTGGTCTGGTGTTCTTGGTGAGTGTGTGTCACTGCGTGTGGTCTGGTGTTCTAGGTGAGTGTGTGTCACTGCGTGTGGTCTGGTGTTCAGGGTGAGTGTTTGTCAATGCGCCTGCTCTAGTGTTCTGGGTGAGCGTGTGGCACTGCGTGTGGTCTGGTTTCTATGTGAGTGTGTGTGTCACTGCGTGTGGTCTGGTGTTCTATGTGAGTGTGTGTCACTGCGTGTGGTCTGGTGTTCTATGTGAATGTGTGTCACTGCGTGTGGTCTGGTGTTCTTGGTGAGTGTGTGTCACTGCGTGTGATATGGTGTTCTGGATGAGTGTGTGTCACTGCGCGTGGTCTGGTGTTCTGGGTGAGTGTGTGTCACTACGTGTGTTCTGGTGTTCTGGGTGAGTGTGTGTCACTGCGTGTGGTCTGGTGTTCTGGGCGAGTGTGTGTCACTGCGTGTGGTCTGGTGTTCTAGGTGAGTGTGTGTCACTGCGTGTGGTCTGGTGTTCTAGGTGAGTGTGTGTCACTGCGTGTGGTCTGGTGTTCATGGTGAGTGTGTGTCACTGCGTGTGGTCTGGTGTTCATGGTGAGTGTGTGTCACTGCACGTGGTCTCATGTTCTGGGTGAGTGTGTGTCCCTGCACGTGATGTGGTGTTCTAGGTGAGGCTGTGACACTGCGTGTGGTCTGGTGTTCTGGGTGAGTGTGTGTCACGGCGTAGTCTGGTGCTCTGTGTGAGTGTGTGTCACTGCGTGTGGTCTGGTGTTCTATGTGAGTGTGTGTCACTGCGTGTGGTCTGGTGTTCATGGTGAGTGTGTGTCACTGCGTGGTCTGGTGTTCTATGTGAGTGTGTGTCACTGCGTGTGGTCTGGTGTTCATGGTGAGTGTGTGTCACTGCGTGGTCTGGTGTTCTATGTGAGTGTGTGTCACTGCATGTGTTCTGGTGTTCTGGGTGAGTGTGTGTCATTGCGTGTGGTCTGGTGTTCTAGGTGAGTGTGTGTCACAGCGTGTGGTCTGGTGTTCTGGGTGAGTGTGTGTCACTGCGCGTGGTCTGGTGTTCTGGGTGAGTGTGTGTCACTGCGTGTGGTCTGGTGTTTTATGTGAGTGTGTGTCACTGCGTGTGGTCTGGTCTTATATGTGAGTGTGTGTCACTGCGTGTGGTCTGGTGTTCATGGTGAGTGTGTGTCACTGCGTGGTCTGGTGTTCTATGTGAGTGTGTGTCACTGCGTGTGGTCTAGTGTTCTGGGTGAGTGTGTGTCACCTGCGTGTGGTCTGGTGTTCTAGGTGAGTGTGTGTCACTGCGTGTGGTCTGGTGTTCTAGGTGAGTGTGTGTCACTGCGTGTGGTCTGGTGTTCAGGGTGAGTGTTTGTCAATGCGCCTGCTCTAGTGTTCTGGGTGAGCGTGTGTCACTGCGTGTGGTCTGGTGTTCTATGTGAGTGTGTGTGTCACTGCGTGTGGTCTGGTGTTCTATGTGAGTGTGTGTCACTGCGTGTGGTCTGGTGTTCTATGTGAATCTGTGTCACTACGTGTGGTCTGGTGTTCATGGTGAGTGTGTGTCACTGCGTGGACTGGTGTTCTATGTGAGTGTGTGTCACTGCGTGTGGTCTGGTGTTCTGGGTGAGTGTGTGTCACTGCGTGTGGTCTGGTGTTCTAGGTGAGTGTGTGTCACAGCGTGTGGTCTGGTGTTCTGGGTGAGTGTGTGTCACTGCGTGTGGTCTGGTGTTCTATGTTAGTGTGTGTCACTGCGTGTGGTCTGGTGTTCTTGGTGAGTGTGTGTCACTGCGTGTGATCTGGTGTTCTGGGTGAGTGTGTGTCACTGCGCGTGGTCTGGTGTTCTGGGTGAGTGTGTGTCACTGCGTGTGTTCTGGTGTTCTGGGTGAGTGTGTGTCACTGCGTGTGGTCTGGTGTTCTGGGTGAGTGTGTGTCACTGCGTGTGATCTGGTGTTCTGGGTGAGTGTGTGTCACTGCGTGTGGTCTGGTGTTCTCGGTGAGTGTGTGTCACAGCGTGTGGTCTGGTGTTCTGGGTGAGTGTGTGTCACTGCGTGTGGTCTGGTGTTCTATGTGAGTGTGTGTCACTGCGTGTGGTCTGGTGTTCTAGGTGAGTGTGTGTCACTGCGTGTGGTCTGGTGTTCTGGGTGAATGTGTGTCACTGTGTGTGGTCTGGTGTTCTGGGTGAGTGTGTGTCACTGCCTGTGTTCTGGTGTTCTGGGTGAGTGTGTGTCACTGCGTGTGGTCTGGTGTTCAGGGTGAGTGTGTGTCACTGCGCGTGGTCTGGTGTTCTTGGTGCGTGTGTGTCACTGCGTGTGATCTGGTGTTCTGGGTGAGTGTGTGTCACTGCGCGTGGTCTGGTGTTCTCGGTGAGTGTGTGTCACTGCGTGTGTTCTGGTGTTCTGGGTGAGTGTGTGTCACTGCGTGTGGTCTGGTGTTCTGGGCGAGTGTGTGTCACTGCATGTGATCTGGTGTTCTGGGTGAGTGTGTGTCACTGCGTGTGGCCTGGTGTTCTATGTGAGTGTGTGTCACTGCGTGTGGTCTGGTGTTCTAGGTGAGTGTCTGTCACTGTGTGTGGTCTGGTGTTCTGGGTGAGTGTGTGTCACAGCGTGTGATATGGTGTTCTGGGTGAGTGTGTGTCACTGCGCCTGGTCTGGTGTTCTGGGTGAGTGTGTGTCACTGCGTGTGGTCTGGTGTTCTATGTGAGTGTGTGTCACTGTGTGTGGTCTGGTGTTCATGGTGAGTGTGTGTCACTGCGTGTGGTCTGGTGTTCAGGGTGAGTCTGTGTTACTGCGCGTGGTCTGGTGTTCAGGGTGAGTGTGTGTCACTGCGTGTGGTCTCATGTTCTGGGTGAGGGTGTGTCACTGCGTGTGGTCTGGTGTTCTGGGTGAGTGTGTGTCACTGCGTGTGGTCTGGTGCTCTGTGAGTGTGTGTCACTGCGTGTGCTCTGGTGTTCTGGGTGAGTGTGCGTCACTGTGTGGTCTGGTGCTCTGTGAGTGTGTGTCACTGCGTGTGGTCTGGTGTTCAGGGTGAGTGTGTGTCACTGCGCGTGGTCTGGTGTCCAGGGTGATTGTGTGTCAATGCGCGTGGTCTGGTGTTCAGGGTGAGTGTGTGTCACAGCATGTGGTCTGTTGTTCTGGGTGAGTGTGTGTCACTTCGTGTGGTCTGTTGTTCTAGGTGAGTGTGTGTCACTGGTGTGGTCTGGTGTTCTGAATGAGTGTGTGTCACTGCGTGTGGTCATGTGTTCTGGATGAGTGTCTGTCACTGTGTGTGGTCTGGTGTTCTGGATGAGTGTGTGTCACTGCGTGGTCTGGTGCTCTGTGTGAGCGTGTGTCACTGCGTGTGGTCTCATGTTCTGGGTGACTTTGTGTCCCTGCGTGTGGACTGGTGTTCAGGGTGATTGTGTGTCAATGCGCGTGGTCTAGTGTTCTGGGTGAGTGTGTGTCACTGCGTGTGGTCTAGTGTTCTGGGTGAGTGCGTGTCACTGCGCGTGGTCTGGTGTTCTAGGTGAGTGTGTGTCACAGCGTGTGGTCTGGTGTTCTAGGTGAGTGTGTGTCACAGCGTGTGGTCTGGTGTTCTGTGTGAGGGTGTGTCATTGCGCCTGGTCCGGTGTTCAGGGTGTGTGTTTGTCAATGCGCCTGCTCTAGTGTTCTGGGTGAGCGTGTGTCACTGCCAGTGGCCTGGTGTTCATGGTGAGTGTGTGTCACTGCACATGGCCTGATGTTCATGGTGAGTGTGTGTCACTGCGCGTGATCTGGTGTTCAGGGTGAGTGTGTGTCACTGCGTGGTCTGGTGCTCTGTGTGAGCGTGTGTCACTGCGTGTGGTCTGTTGTTCTGGGTGAGTGTGTGTCACTGCGTGTGGTCAGGTGTTCTGGGTGAGTGTGTGTCACTGCGTGTGGTCTGGTGTTCTGGGTGAGTGTGTGTCACTGCGTATGGTCTTGTGTTAAGGGTGAATGTGTGTCACTGCGTGTGATCTGGTGTTCAGGGTGAGTGTGTGTCACTGCGTGTGGTCTGGTGTTCTAGGTGAGTGTGTGTCACTGCCTGTGGTCTCATGTTCTGGGTGAGTGTGTGTCACTGCCTGTGGTCTGGTGTTCAGGGTGAGTGTGTGTCACTGCATGTGGTCTCATGTTCTGGGTGAGTGTGTGTCACTGAGTGTGTTCTGGTGTTCAGGGTGAGTGTGTGTCACTGCGTGGGGTCTCATGTTCTGTGTGAGTGTGTGTCACTGCGTGTGGTCTGTTCTGGGTGAGTGTGTGTCACTGCGTGTAGTCCTGTGTTCTGGGTGAGTGTGTGTCACTGCGTAGTCTGGTGCTCTGTGTGAGTGTGTGTCACTGCGTGTGGTCTGGTGTTCTATGTGAGTGTGTGTCACTGCGTGTGGTCTGGTGTTCACGGTGAGTGTGTGTCACTGCGTGGTCTGGTGTTCTATGTGAGTGTGTGTCACTGCGTGTGGTCTGGTGTTCATGGTGAGTGTGTGTCACTGCGTGGTCTGGTGTTCTGGGTGAGTGTGTGTCACTGCATGTGGTCTGGTGTTCTATGTGAGTGTGTGTCACTGCGTGTGGTCTGTTGTTCTAGGTGAGTGTGTGTCACTGCGTGTGGTCTGGTGTTCTGGGTGAGTGTGTGTCACTGCGTGTGGTCTGATGTTCTATGTGAGTGTGTGTCACTGCGTGTGGTCTGGTGTTCTAGGTGAGTGTGTGTCACTGCGTGTGGTCTGGTGTTCAGGGTGAGTGTGTGTCACAGCGTGTGATATGGTGTTCTTGGTGAGTGTGTGTCACTGCGCGTGGTCTGGTGTTCTGGGTGAGTGTGTGTCACTGCGTGTGGTCTGGTGTTCTATGTGAGTGTGTGTCACTGCGTGTGGTCTGGTGTTCATGGTGAGTGTGTGTCACTGCGTGTGGTCTGGTGTTCATGGTGAGTGTGTGTCACTGCGTGGTCTGGTGTTCTATGTGAGTGTGTGTCACTGCATGTGTTCTGGTGTTCTGGGTGAGTGTGTGTCATTGCGTGTGGTCTGGTGTTCTAGGTGAGTGTGTGTCACAGCGTGTGGTCTGGTGTTATGGGTGAGTGTGTGTCACTGCGCGTGGTCTGGTGTTCTGGGTGAGTGTGTGTCACTGCGTGTGGTCTGGTGTTCTATGTGTGTGTGTGTCACTGCGTGTGGTCTGGTGTTCTATGTGAGTGTGTGTCACTGCGTGTGGTCTGGTGTTCATGGTGAGTGTGTGTCACTGCGTGGTCTGGTGTTCTATGTGAGTGTGTGTCACTGCTTGTGGTCTAGTGTTCTGGGTGAGTGTGTGTCACCTGCGTGTGGTCTGGTGTTCTAGGTGAGTGTGTGTCACTGCGTGTGGTCTGGTGTTCTAGGTGAGTGTGTGTCACTGCGTGTGGTCTGGTGTTCAGGGTGAGTGTTTGTCAATGCGCCTGCTCTAGTGTTCTGGGTGAGCGTGTGTCACTGCGTGTGGTCTGGTGTTCTATGTGATTGTGTGTGTCACTGCGTGTGGTCTGGTGTTCTATGTGAGTGTGTGTCACTGCGTGTGGTCTGGTGTTCTGGGTGAGTGTGTGTCACTGCGTGTGGTCTGGTGTTGTAGGTGAGTGTGTGTCACAGCGTGTGGTCTGGTATTCTGGGTGAGTGTGTGTCACTGCGTGTGGTCTGGTGTTCTATGTGAGTGTGTGTCACTGCGTGTGGTCTGGTGTTCTTGGTGAGTGTGTGTCACTGCGTGGTCTGGTGCTCTGTGTGAGCGTGTGTCACTGCGCGTGGTCTGGTGTTCTGGGTGAGTGCGTGTCACTGTGTGTGTTCTGGTGTTCTGGGTGAGTGTCTGTCACTGCGTGTGGTCTGGTGTTCTGGGTGAGTGTGTGTCACTGCGTGTGATCTGGTGTTCTGGGTGAGTGTGTGTCACTGCGTGTGGTCTGGTGTTCTCGTTGAGTGTGTGTCACAGCGTGTGGTCTGGTGTTCTGGGTGAGTGTGTGTCACTGCGTGTGGTCTGGTGTTCAGGGTGAGTGTGTGTCACTGCGCGTGGTCTGGTGTTCTGGCCGAGTGTGTGTCACTGCGTGTGGTCTGGTGTTCTGGGTGAGTGTGTGTCACTGCGTGTGGTCTGTTGTTCTGGGTGAGTGTGTGTCACTGCGTATGGTCTTGTGTTAAGGGTGAATGTGTGTCACTGCGTGTGATCTGGTGTTCAGGGTGAGTGTGTGTCACTGCGTGTGGTCTGGTGTTCTAGGTGAGTGTGTGTCACTGCGTGTGGTCTCATGTTCTGGGTGAGTGTGTGTCACTGCCTGTGGTCTGGTGTTCAGGGTGAGTGTGTGTCACTGCATGTGGTCTCATGTTCTGGGTGAGTGTGTGTCACTGAGTGTCTTCTGATGTTCAGGGTGAGTGTGTGTCACTGCGAGGGGTCTCATGTTCTGTGTGAGTGTGTGTCACTGCGTGTGGTCTGTTCTGGGTGAGTGTGTGTCACTGCGCGTAGTCTGGTGTTCAGGGTGAGTGTGTGTCACTGCGTGTGGTCTGTTGTTCTGGGTGAGTGTGTGTCACTGCGTGTGGTCTCATGTTCTGGGTGTGTGTGTGTCACTGCGCGTAGTCTGGTGTTCAGGGTGAGTGTGCGTCACTGCGTGTGGTCTGTTGTTCTGGGTGAGTGTGTGTCACTGCGTGTGGTCTCATGTTCTGGGTGAGTGTGTGTCACTGCGCGTAGTCCTGTGTTCTGGGTGAGTGTGTGTCACTGCGTAGTCTGGTGCTCTGTGTAAGTGTGTGTCACTGCGTGTGGTCTGGTGTTCTATGTGAGTGTGTGTCACTGCGTGTGGTCTGGTGTTCAGGGTGAGTGTGTGTCACTGCGTGGTCTGGTGTTCTATGTGAATGTGTGTCACTGCGTGTGGTCTGGTGTTCATGGTGAGTGTGTGTCACTGCGTGGTCTGGTGTTCTGGGTGAGTGTGTGTCACTGCGTGTGGTCTGGTGTTCAGGGTGAGTGTGTGTCACTGCGTGTGGTCTGGTGTTCTAGGTGAGTGTGTGTCACTGCGTGTGGTCTGGTGTTCTGGGTGAGTGTGTGTCACTGCGTGTGGTTTGATGTTCTAAGTGAGTGTGTGTCACTGCGTGTGGTCTGGTGTTCTAGGTGAGTGTGTGTCACTGCGTGTGGTCTGGTGTTCTATGTGAGTGTGTGTCACCGCGTGTGGTCTAGTGTTCTGGGTGAGTGTGTGTCACTTGCGTGTGGTCTGGTGTTCTAGGTCAGTGTGTGTCACTGCGTGTGGTCTGGTGTTCTAGGTGAGTGTGTGTCACTGCGTGTGGTCTGGTGTTCAGGGTGAGTGTTTGTCAATGCGACTGCTCTAGTGTTCTGGGTGAGCGTGTGTCACTGCGTGTGGTCTGGTGTTCTATGTGATTGTGTGTGTCACTGCGTGTGGTCTGGTGTTCTATGTGAGTGTGTGTCACTGCGTGTGGTCTGGTGTTCTGGGTGAGTGTGTGTCACTGCGTGTGGTCTGGTGTTCTAGGTGAGTGTGTGTCACAGCGTGTGGTCTGGTGTTCTGGGTGAGTGTGTGTCACTGCGTGTGGTCTGGTGTTCTATGTGAGTGTGTGTCACTGTGTGTGGTCTGGTGTTCTGGATGAGTGTGTGTCACTGCGTGGTCTGGTGCTCTGTGTGAGCGTGTGTCACTGCGTGTGGTCTCATGTTCTGGGTGACTTTGTGTCCCTGCGTGTGGACTGGTGTTCAGGGTGATTGTGTGTCAATGCGCGTGGTCTAGTGTTCTGGGTGAGTGTGTGTCACTGCGTGTGGTCTAGTGTTCTGGGTGAGTGCGTGTCACTGCGCGTGGTCTGGTGTTCTAGGTGAGTGTGTGTCACAGCGTGTGGTCTGGTGTTCTAGGTGAGTGTGTGTCACAGCGTGTGGTCTGGTGTTCTGTGTGAGGGTGTGTCATTGCGCCTGGTCCGGTGTTCAGGGTGTGTGTTTGTCAATGCGCCTGCTCTAGTGTTCTGGGTGAGCGTGTGTCACTGCCAGTGGCCTGGTGTTCATGGTGAGTGTGTGTCACTGCACATGGCCTGATGTTCATGGTGAGTGTGTGTCACTGCGCGTGATCTGGTGTTCAGGGTGAGTGTGTGTCACTGCGTGGTCTGGTGCTCTGTGTGAGCGTGTGTCACTGCGTGTGGTCTGTTGTTCTGGGTGAGTGTGTGTCACTGCGTGTGGTCAGGTGTTCTGGGTGAGTGTGTGTCACTGCGTGTGGTCTGGTGTTCTGGGTGAGTGTGTGTCACTGCGTATGGTCTTGTGTTAAGGGTGAATGTGTGTCACTGCGTGTGATCTGGTGTTCAGGGTGAGTGTGTGTCACTGCGTGTGGTCTGGTGTTCTAGGTGAGTGTGTGTCACTGCCTGTGGTCTCATGTTCTGGGTGAGTGTGTGTCACTGCCTGTGGTCTGGTGTTCAGGGTGAGTGTGTGTCACTGCATGTGGTCTCATGTTCTGGGTGAGTGTGTGTCACTGAGTGTGTTCTGGTGTTCAGGGTGAGTGTGTGTCACTGCGTGGGGTCTCATGTTCTGTGTGAGTGTGTGTCACTGCGTGTGGTCTGTTCTGGGTGAGTGTGTGTCACTGCGTGTAGTCCTGTGTTCTGGGTGAGTGTGTGTCACTGCGTAGTCTGGTGCTCTGTGTGAGTGTGTGTCACTGCGTGTGGTCTGGTGTTCTATGTGAGTGTGTGTCACTGCGTGTGGTCTGGTGTTCACGGTGAGTGTGTGTCACTGCGTGGTCTGGTGTTCTATGTGAGTGTGTGTCACTGCGTGTGGTCTGGTGTTCATGGTGAGTGTGTGTCACTGCGTGGTCTGGTGTTCTGGGTGAGTGTGTGTCACTGCATGTGGTCTGGTGTTCTATGTGAGTGTGTGTCACTGCGTGTGGTCTGTTGTTCTAGGTGAGTGTGTGTCACTGCGTGTGGTCTGGTGTTCTGGGTGAGTGTGTGTCACTGCGTGTGGTCTGATGTTCTATGTGAGTGTGTGTCACTGCGTGTGGTCTGGTGTTCTAGGTGAGTGTGTGTCACTGCGTGTGGTCTGGTGTTCAGGGTGAGTGTGTGTCACAGCGTGTGATATGGTGTTCTTGGTGAGTGTGTGTCACTGCGCGTGGTCTGGTGTTCTGGGTGAGTGTGTGTCACTGCGTGTGGTCTGGTGTTCTATGTGAGTGTGTGTCACTGCGTGTGGTCTGGTGTTCATGGTGAGTGTGTGTCACTGCGTGTGGTCTGGTGTTCATGGTGAGTGTGTGTCACTGCGTGGTCTGGTGTTCTATGTGAGTGTGTGTCACTGCATGTGTTCTGGTGTTCTGGGTGAGTGTGTGTCATTGCGTGTGGTCTGGTGTTCTAGGTGAGTGTGTGTCACAGCGTGTGGTCTGGTGTTATGGGTGAGTGTGTGTCACTGCGCGTGGTCTGGTGTTCTGGGTGAGTGTGTGTCACTGCGTGTGGTCTGGTGTTCTATGTGTGTGTGTGTCACTGCGTGTGGTCTGGTGTTCTATGTGAGTGTGTGTCACTGCGTGTGGTCTGGTGTTCATGGTGAGTGTGTGTCACTGCGTGGTCTGGTGTTCTATGTGAGTGTGTGTCACTGCTTGTGGTCTAGTGTTCTGGGTGAGTGTGTGTCACCTGCGTGTGGTCTGGTGTTCTAGGTGAGTGTGTGTCACTGCGTGTGGTCTGGTGTTCTAGGTGAGTGTGTGTCACTGCGTGTGGTCTGGTGTTCAGGGTGAGTGTTTGTCAATGCGCCTGCTCTAGTGTTCTGGGTGAGCGTGTGTCACTGCGTGTGGTCTGGTGTTCTATGTGATTGTGTGTGTCACTGCGTGTGGTCTGGTGTTCTATGTGAGTGTGTGTCACTGCGTGTGGTCTGGTGTTCTGGGTGAGTGTGTGTCACTGCGTGTGGTCTGGTGTTGTAGGTGAGTGTGTGTCACAGCGTGTGGTCTGGTATTCTGGGTGAGTGTGTGTCACTGCGTGTGGTCTGGTGTTCTATGTGAGTGTGTGTCACTGCGTGTGGTCTGGTGTTCTTGGTGAGTGTGTGTCACTGCGTGGTCTGGTGCTCTGTGTGAGCGTGTGTCACTGCGCGTGGTCTGGTGTTCTGGGTGAGTGCGTGTCACTGTGTGTGTTCTGGTGTTCTGGGTGAGTGTCTGTCACTGCGTGTGGTCTGGTGTTCTGGGTGAGTGTGTGTCACTGCGTGTGATCTGGTGTTCTGGGTGAGTGTGTGTCACTGCGTGTGGTCTGGTGTTCTCGTTGAGTGTGTGTCACAGCGTGTGGTCTGGTGTTCTGGGTGAGTGTGTGTCACTGCGTGTGGTCTGGTGTTCAGGGTGAGTGTGTGTCACTGCGCGTGGTCTGGTGTTCTGGCCGAGTGTGTGTCACTGCGTGTGGTCTGGTGTTCTGGGTGAGTGTGTGTCACTGCGTGTGGTCTGTTGTTCTGGGTGAGTGTGTGTCACTGCGTATGGTCTTGTGTTAAGGGTGAATGTGTGTCACTGCGTGTGATCTGGTGTTCAGGGTGAGTGTGTGTCACTGCGTGTGGTCTGGTGTTCTAGGTGAGTGTGTGTCACTGCGTGTGGTCTCATGTTCTGGGTGAGTGTGTGTCACTGCCTGTGGTCTGGTGTTCAGGGTGAGTGTGTGTCACTGCATGTGGTCTCATGTTCTGGGTGAGTGTGTGTCACTGAGTGTCTTCTGATGTTCAGGGTGAGTGTGTGTCACTGCGAGGGGTCTCATGTTCTGTGTGAGTGTGTGTCACTGCGTGTGGTCTGTTCTGGGTGAGTGTGTGTCACTGCGCGTAGTCTGGTGTTCAGGGTGAGTGTGTGTCACTGCGTGTGGTCTGTTGTTCTGGGTGAGTGTGTGTCACTGCGTGTGGTCTCATGTTCTGGGTGTGTGTGTGTCACTGCGCGTAGTCTGGTGTTCAGGGTGAGTGTGCGTCACTGCGTGTGGTCTGTTGTTCTGGGTGAGTGTGTGTCACTGCGTGTGGTCTCATGTTCTGGGTGAGTGTGTGTCACTGCGCGTAGTCCTGTGTTCTGGGTGAGTGTGTGTCACTGCGTAGTCTGGTGCTCTGTGTAAGTGTGTGTCACTGCGTGTGGTCTGGTGTTCTATGTGAGTGTGTGTCACTGCGTGTGGTCTGGTGTTCAGGGTGAGTGTGTGTCACTGCGTGGTCTGGTGTTCTATGTGAATGTGTGTCACTGCGTGTGGTCTGGTGTTCATGGTGAGTGTGTGTCACTGCGTGGTCTGGTGTTCTGGGTGAGTGTGTGTCACTGCGTGTGGTCTGGTGTTCAGGGTGAGTGTGTGTCACTGCGTGTGGTCTGGTGTTCTAGGTGAGTGTGTGTCACTGCGTGTGGTCTGGTGTTCTGGGTGAGTGTGTGTCACTGCGTGTGGTTTGATGTTCTAAGTGAGTGTGTGTCACTGCGTGTGGTCTGGTGTTCTAGGTGAGTGTGTGTCACTGCGTGTGGTCTGGTGTTCTATGTGAGTGTGTGTCACCGCGTGTGGTCTAGTGTTCTGGGTGAGTGTGTGTCACTTGCGTGTGGTCTGGTGTTCTAGGTCAGTGTGTGTCACTGCGTGTGGTCTGGTGTTCTAGGTGAGTGTGTGTCACTGCGTGTGGTCTGGTGTTCAGGGTGAGTGTTTGTCAATGCGACTGCTCTAGTGTTCTGGGTGAGCGTGTGTCACTGCGTGTGGTCTGGTGTTCTATGTGATTGTGTGTGTCACTGCGTGTGGTCTGGTGTTCTATGTGAGTGTGTGTCACTGCGTGTGGTCTGGTGTTCTGGGTGAGTGTGTGTCACTGCGTGTGGTCTGGTGTTCTAGGTGAGTGTGTGTCACAGCGTGTGGTCTGGTGTTCTGGGTGAGTGTGTGTCACTGCGTGTGGTCTGGTGTTCTATGTGAGTGTGTGTCACTGCGTGTGGTCTGGTGTTCTTGGTGAGTGTGTGTCACTGCGTGGTCTGGTGCTCCGTGTGAGCGTGTGTCACTGCGCGTGGTCTGGTGTTCTGGGTGAGTGCGTGTCACTGTGTGTGTTCTGGTGTTCTGGGTGAGTGTCTGTCACTGCGTGTGGTCTGGTGTTCTGGGTGAGTGTGTGTCACTGTGTGTGATCTGGTGTTCTGGGTGAGTGTGTGTCACTGCGTGTGGTCTGGTGTTCTCGGTGAGTGTGTGTCACAGCGTGTGGTCTGGTGTTCTGGGTGAGTGTGTGTCACTGCGTGTGGTCTGGTGTTCTATGTGAGTGTGTGTCACTGCGTGTGGTCTGGTGTTCTAGGTGAGTGTGTGTCACTGCGTGTGGTCTGGTGTTCTGGGTGAATGTGTGTCACTGTGTGTGGTCTGGTGTTCTGGGTGAGTGTGTGTCACTGCGCGTGGTCTGGTGTTCTGGGTCAGTGTGTGTCACTGCGTCTGGTCTGGTGTTCTGGGCGAGTGTGTGTCACTGCGTGTGGTCTGGTGTTCAGGGTGAGTGTGTGTCACTGCGCGTGGTCTGGTGTTCTGGCCGAGTGTGTGTCACTGCGTGTGGTCTGGTGTTCAGGGTGAGTGTGTGTCACTGCGTGTGGTCTGTTGTTCTGGGTGAGTGTGTGTCACTGCGTGTGGTCTGGTGTTCTGGGCGAGTGTGTGTCACTGCGTGTGGTCTGGTGTTCAGGGTGAGTGTGTTACTGCGCGTGGTCTGGTGTTCAGGGTGAGTGTGTGTCACTGCGTGTGGTCTCATGTTCTGGGTGAGGGTGTGTCACTGCGTGTGGTCTGGTGTTCTGGGTGAGTGTGTGTCACTGCGTGTGGTCTGGTGCTCTGTGAGTGTGTGTCACTGCGTGTGGTCTGGTGTTCTGGGTGAGTGTGCGTCACTGTGTGGTCTGGTGCTCTGTGAGTGTGTGTCACTGCGTGTGGGCTGGTGTTCTGGGTGAGTGTGTGTCACTGCGTGTGGTCTGGTGTTCAGGGTGAGTGTGTGTCACTGCGCGTGGTCTGGTGTCCAGGGTGATTGTGTTTCAATGCGCGTGGTCTGGTGTTCAGGGTGAGTGTGTGTCACAGCATGTGGTCTGTTGTTCTGGGTGAGTGTGTGTCACTGCGTGTGGTCTGTTGTTCTAGGTGAGTGTGTGTCACTGGGTGTGGTCTGGTGTTCTGAATGAGTGTGTGTCACTGCGTGGTCTGGTGCTCTGTGTGAGCGTGTGTCACTGCGTGTGGTCTCATGTTCTGGGTGACTTTGTGTCCCTGCGTGTGGACTGGTGTTCAGGCTGATTGTGTGTCAATGCGCGTGGTCTAGTGTTCTGGGTGAGTGTGTGTCACTGCGTGTGGTCTAGTGTTCTGAGTGAGTGTGTGTCACTGCGCGTGGTCTGGTGTTCTACGTGAGTGTGTGTCACAGCGTGTGGTCTGGTGTTCTAGGTGAGTGTGTGTCACAGCGTGTGGTCTGGTGTTCTGTGTGAGTGTGTGTCACTGCGCCTGGTCCGGTGTTCAGGGTGTGTGTTTGTCAATGCGCCTGCTCTAGTGTTCTGGGTGAGCGTGTGTCACTGCCAGTGGCCTGGTGTTCATGGTGAGTGTGTGTCACTGCACATGGCCTGATGTTCATGGTGAGTGTGTGTCACTGCGCGTGATCTGGTTTTCAGGGTGAGTGTGTGTCACTGCGTGGTCTGGTGCTCTGTGTGAGCGTGTGTCACTGCGTGTGGTCTGGTGTTCTATGTGAGTGTGTGTCACTGCGTGTGGTCTGGTGTTCATGGTGAGTGTGTGTCACTGCGTGTGGTCTGGTGTTCATGGTGAGTGTGTGTCACTGCGTGGTCTGGTGTTCTATGTGAGTGTGTGTCACTGCATGTGTTCTGGTGTTCTGGGTGAGTGTGTGTCATTGCGTGTGGTCTGGTGTTCTAGGTGAGTGTGTGTCACAGCGTGTGGTCTGGTGTTATGGGTGAGTGTGTGTCACTGCGCGTGGTCTGGTGTTCTGGGTGAGTGTGTGTCACTGCGTGTGGTCTGGTGTTCTATGTGTGTGTGTGTCACTGCGTGTGGTCTGGTGTTCTATGTGAGTGTGTGTCACTGCGT
This sequence comes from Cetorhinus maximus, assembly GCF_964194155.1. Lineage (NCBI taxonomy): Eukaryota > Metazoa > Chordata > Chondrichthyes > Lamniformes > Cetorhinidae > Cetorhinus > Cetorhinus maximus. The sequence continues at coordinate 141,430 of NW_027596477.1, forward strand.
GTGGTCTGGTGTTCATGGTGAGTGTGTGTCACTGCGTGGTCTGGTGTTCTATGTGAGTGTGTGTCACTGCGTGTGGTCTAGTGTTCTGGGTGAGTGTGTGTCACCTGCGTGTGGTCTGGTGTTCTAGGTGAGTGTGTGTCACTGCGTGTGGTCTGGTGTTCTAGGTGAGTGTGTGTCACTGCGTGTGGTCTGGTGTTCAGGGTGAGTGTTTGTCAATGCGCCTGCTCTAGTGTTCTGGGTGAGCGTGTGTCACTGCGTGTGGTCTGGTGTTCTATGTGATTGTGTGTGTCACTGCGTGTGGTCTGGTGTTCTATGTGAGTGTGTGTCACTGCGTGTGGTCTGGTGTTGTAGGTGAGTGTGTGTCACAGCGTGTGGTCTGGTATTCTGGGTGAGTGTGTGTCACTGCGTGTGGTCTGGTGTTCTATGTGAGTGTGTGTCACTGCGTGTGGTCTGGTGTTCTTGGTGAGTGTGTGTCACTGCGTGGTCTGGTGCTCTGTGTGAGCGTGTGTCACTGCGCGTGGTCTGGTGTTCTGGGTGAGTGCGTGTCACTGTGTGTGTTCTGGTGTTCTGGGTGAGTGTCTGTCACTGCGTGTGGTCTGGTGTTCTGGGTGAGTGTGTGTCACTGCGTGTGATCTGGTGTTCTGGGTGAGTGTGTGTCACTGCGTGTGGTCTGGTGTTCTCGTTGAGTGTGTGTCACAGCGTGTGGTCTGGTGTTCTGGGTGAGTGTGTGTCACTGCGTGTGGTCTGGTGTTCAGGGTGAGTGTGTGTCACTGCGCGTGGTCTGGTGTTCTGGCGGAGTGTGTGTCACTGCGTGTGGTCTGGTGTTCTGGGTGAGTGTGTGTCACTGCGTGTGGTCTGTTGTTCTGGGTGAGTGTGTGTCACTGCGTATGGTCTTGTGTTAAGGGTGAATGTGTGTCACTGCGTGTGATCTGGTGTTCAGGGTGAGTGTGTGTCACTGCGTGTGGTCTGGTGTTCTAGGTGAGTGTGTGTCACTGCGTGTGGTCTCATGTTCTGGGTGAGTGTGTGTCACTGCCTGTGGTCTGGTGTTCAGGGTGAGTGTGTGTCACTGCATGTGGTCTCATGTTCTGGGTGAGTGTGTGTCACTGAGTGTCTTCTGATGTTCAGGGTGAGTGTGTGTCACTGCGAGGGGTCTCATGTTCTGTGTGAGTGTGTGTCACTGCGTGTGGTCTGTTCTGGGTGAGTGTGTGTCACTGCGCGTAGTCTGGTGTTCAGGGTGAGTGTGTGTCACTGCGTGTGGTCTGTTGTTCTGGGTGAGTGTGTGTCACTGCGTGTGGTCTCATGTTCTGGGTGTGTGTGTGTCACTGCGCGTAGTCTGGTGTTCAGGGTGAGTGTGCGTCACTGCGTGTGGTCTGTTGTTCTGGGTGAGTGTGTGTCACTGCGTGTGGTCTCATGTTCTGGGTGAGTGTGTGTCACTGCGTGTGGTCTGTTGTTCTGGGTGAGTGTGTGTCACTGCGTAGTCTGGTGCTCTGTGTAAGTGTGTGTCACTGCGTGTGGTCTGGTGTTCTATGTGAGTGTGTGTCACTGCGTGTGGTCTGGTGTTCAGGGTGAGTGTGTGTCACTGCGTGGTCTGGTGTTCTATGTGAATGTGTGTCACTGCGTGTGGTCTGGTGTTCATGGTGAGTGTGTGTCACTGCGTGGTCTGGTGTTCTGGGTGAGTGTGTGTCACTGCGTGTGGACTGGTGTTCAGGGTGAGTGTGTGTCACTGCGTGTGGTCTGGTGTTCTAGGTGAGTGTGTGTCACTGCGTGTGGTCTGGTGTTCTGGGTGAGTGTGTGTCACTGCGTGTGGTTTGATGTTCTATGTGAGTGTGTGTCACTGCGTGTGGTCTGGTGTTCTAGGTGAGTGTGTGTCACTGCGTGTGGTCTGGTGTTCTATGTGTGTGTGTGTCACTGCGTGTGGTCTGGTGTTCTATGTGAGTGTGTGTCACTGCGTGTGGTCTGGTGTTCTATGTGAGTGTGTGTCACCGCGTGTGGTCTAGTGTTCTGGGTGAGTGTGTGTCACTTGCGTGTGGTCTGGTGTTCTAGGTCAGTGTGTGTCACTGCGTGTGGTCTGGTGTTCTAGGTGAGTGTGTGTCACTGCGTGTGGTCTGGTGTTCAGGGTGAGTGTTTGTCAATGCGACTGCTCTAGTGTTCTGGGTGAGCGTGTGTCACTGCGTGTGGTCTGGTGTTCTATGTGATTGTGTGTGTCACTGCGTGTGGTCTGGTGTTCTATGTGAGTGTGTGTCACTGCGTGTGGTCTGGTGTTCTGGGTGAGTGTGTGTCACTGCGTGTGGTCTGGTGTTCTAGGTGAGTGTGTGTCACAGCGTGTGGTCTGGTGTTCTGGGTGAGTGTGTGTCACTGCGTGTGGTCTGGTGTTCTATGTGAGTGTGTGTCACTGCGTGTGGTCTGGTGTTCTTGGTGAGTGTGTGTCACTGCGTGGTCTGGTGCTCCGTGTGAGCGTGTGTCACTGCGCGTGGTCTGGTGTTCTGGGTGAGTGCGTGTCACTGTGTGTGTTCTGGTGTTCTGGGTGAGTGTCTGTCACTGCGTGTGGTCTGGTGTTCTGGGTGAGTGTGTGTCACTGCGTGTGATCTGGTGTTCTGGGTGAGTGTGTGTCACTGCGTGTGGTCTGGTGTTCTCGGTGAGTGTGTGTCACAGCGTGTGGTCTGGTGTTCTGGGTGAGTGTGTGTCACTGCGTGTGGTCTGGTGTTCTATGTGAGTGTGTGTCACTGCGTGTGGTCTGGTGTTCTAGGTGAGTGTGTGTCACTGCGTGTGGTCTGGTGTTCTGGGTGAATGTGTGTCACTGTGTGTGGTCTGGTGTTCTGGGTGAGTGTGTGTCACTGCGCGTGGTCTGGTGTTCTGGGTCAGTGTGTGTCACTGCGTCTGGTCTGGTGTTCTGGGCGAGTGTGTGTCACTGCGTGTGGTCTGGTGTTCAGGGTGAGTGTGTGTCACTGCGCGTGGTCTGGTGTTCTGGCCGAGTGTGTGTCACTGCGTGTGGTCTGGTGTTCAGGGTGAGTGTGTGTCACTGCGTGTGGTCTGTTGTTCTGGGTGAGTGTGTGTCACTGCGTGTGGTCTGGTGTTCTGGGCGAGTGTGTGTCACTGCGTGTGGTCTGGTGTTCAGGGTGAGTCTGTGTTACTGCGCGTGGTCTGGTGTTCAGGGTGAGTGTGTGTCACTGCGTGTGGTCTCATGTTCTGGGTGAGGGTGTGTCACTGCGTGTGGTCTGGTGTTCTGGGTGAGTGTGTGTCACTGCGTGTGGTCTGGTGCTCTGTGAGTGTGTGTCACTGCGTGTGGTCTGGTGTTCTGGGTGAGTGTGCGTCACTGTGTGGTCTGGTGCTCTGTGAGTGTGTGTCACTGCGTGTGGGCTGGTGTTCTGGGCGAGTGTGTGTCACTGCGTGTGGTCTGGTGTTCAGGGTGAGTCTGTGTTACTGCGCGTGGTCTGGTGTTCAGGGTGAGTGTGTGTCACTGCGTGTGGTCTCATGTTCTGGGTGAGGGTGTGTCACTGCGTGTGGTCTGGTGTTCTGGGTGAGTGTGTGTCACTGCGTGTGGTCTGGTGCTCTGTGAGTGTGTGTCACTGCGTGTGGTCTGGTGTTCTGGGTGAGTGTGCGTCACTGTGTGGTCTGGTGCTCTGTGAGTGTGTGTCACTGCGTGTGGGCTGGTGTTCTGGGTGAGTGTGTGTCACTGCGTGTGGTCTGGTGTTCAGGGTGAGTGTGTGTCACTGCGCGTGGTCTGGTGTCCAGGGTGATTGTGTGTCAATGCGCGTGGTCTGGTGTTCAGGGTGAGTGTGTGTCACAGCATGTGTTCTGTTGTTTTGGGTGAGTGTGTGTCACTGCGTGTGGTCTGTTGTTCTAGGTGAGTGTGTGTCACTGGGTGTGGTCTGGTATTCTGAATTAGTGTGTGTCACTGCGTGGTCTGGTGCTCTGTGTGAGCGTGTGTCACTGCGTGTGGTCTCATGTTCTGGGTGACTTTGTGTCCCTGCGTGTGGACTGGTGTTCAGGCTGATTGTGTGTCAATGCGCGTGGTCTAGTGTTCTGGGTGAGTGTGTGTCACTGCGTGTGGTCTAGTGTTCTGAGTGAGTGTGTGTCACTGCGCGTGGTCTGGTGTTCTACGTGAGTGTGTGTCACAGCGTGTGGTCTGGTGTTCTAGGTGAGTGTGTGTCACAGCGTGTGGTCTGGTGTTCTGTGTGAGTGTGTGTCACTGCGCCTGGTCCGGTGTTCAGGGTTTGTGTTTGTCAATGCGCCTGCTCTAGTTTTCTGGGTGAGCGTGTGTCACTGCCAGTGGCCTGGTGTTCATGGTGAGTGTGTGTCACTGCACATGGCCTGATGTTCATGGTGAGTGTGTGTCACTGCGCGTGATCTGGTTTTCAGGGTGAGTGTGTGTCACTGCGTGGTCTGGTGCTCTGTGTGAGCGTGTGTCGCTGCGTGTGGTCTGTTGTTCTGGGTGAGTGTGTGTCACTGCGTGTGGTCAGGTGTTCTGGGTGAGTGTGTGTCACTGCGTGTGGTCTGGTGTTCTGGGTGAGTGTGTGTCACTGCGTATGGTCTTGTGTTAAGGGTGAATGTGTGTCACTGCGTGTGATCTGGTGTTCAGGGTGAGTGTGTGTCACTGCGTGTGGTCTGGTGTTCTAGGTGAGTGTGTGTCACTGCCTGTGGTCTCATGTTCTGGGTGAGTGTGTGTTACTGCGTGTGGTCTGGTGTTCAGGGTGAGTGTGTGTCACTGCGTGTGGTCTCATGTTCTGGGTGAGTGTGTGTCACTGAGTGTGGTCTGGTGTTCAGGGTGAGTGTGTGTCACTGCGTGTGGTCTGGTGTTCTAGGTGAGTGTGTGTCACTGCGTGTGGTCTGGTGTTCTGGGTGAGTGTGTGTCACTGCGTATGGTCTTGTGTTAAGGGTGAATGTGTGTCACTGCGTGTGATCTGGTGTTCAGGGTGAGTGTGTGTCACTGCGTGTGGTCTGGTGTTCTAGGTGAGTGTGTGTCACTGCCTGTGGTCTCATGTTCTGGGTGAGTGTGTGTTACTGCGTGTGGTCTGGTGTTCAGGGTGAGTGTGTGTCACTGCGTGTGGTCTCATGTTCTGGGTGAGTGTGTGTCACTGAGTGTGGTCTGGTGTTCAGGGTGAGTGTGTGTCACTGCGTGTGGTCTGGTGTTCTAGGTGAGTGTGTGTCGCTGCGTGTGATCTGGTGTTCTGGGCGAGTGTGTGTCACTGCGTGTGATCTGGTGTTCTGGGTGAGTGTGTGTCACTACGTGTGATCTGGTGTTCTGGGTGAGTGTGTGTCACTACGTGTGATCTGGTGTTCTGGGTGAGTGTGTGGCACTGCATGTGGTCTGGTGTTCATGGTGAGTGTGTGTCGCGGCGTGTGGTCTCATGTTCTGGGTCAGTGTGTGTCACTGCATGTGGTCTCATGTTCTGTGTGAGTGTGCGTCACTGCGTGTGGTCTCATGTTCTGTGTGAGTGTGTGTCACTGCGTGTGGTCTGGTGTTCAGGGTGAGTGTGTGTCATTGCATGTGATCTGGTGTTCTGGGTCAGTGTGTGTCACTGCGCGTGGTCTGGTGTTCAGGGTGAGTGTATGTCACTGCGTGTGATCTGGTGTTCTGGGTGAGTGTGCGTCACTGTGTGGTCTGGTGCTCTGTGAGTGTGTGTCACTGCGTGTGGTCTATTGTTCCGGGTGTGTGTGTGTCACTGCGTGTGGTCTGGTGTTCAGGGTGAGTGTGTGTCACTGCGTGTGGTCTGTTGTTCCGGGTGAATGTGTGTCATTGCGTGTGGTCTGGTGTTCTGGGTGAGTGTGTGTCACTGCGTCTGGTCTGGTGTTCTGGGCGAGTGTGTGTCGCTGCGTGTGGTCTCATGTTCTGGGTCAGTGTGTGTCACTGCGTGTGGTCTCATGTTCTGGGTGAGTGTGTGTCGCTGCGTGTGGTCTGGTGTTAGGGGTGAATGTGTGTCACTGCGTGTGGTCTGGTGTTCAGGGTGAGTGTGTGTCACTGAACTTGGTCTGGTGTTAAGGGTGAGTGTGCGTCACTGTGTGGTCTGGTGCTCTGTGAGTGTGTGTCACTGCGTGTGGGCTGGTGTTCTGGGTGAGTGTGTGTCACTGCGTGTGGTCTGGTGTTCAGGGTCAGTGTGTGTCACTGCGCGTGGTCTGGTGTCCAGGGTGATTGTGTGTCAATGCGCGTGGTCTGGTGTTCAGGGTGAGTGTGTGTCACAGCACATGGCCTGATGTTCATGGTGAGTGTGTGTCACTGCGCGTGATCTGGTGTTCAGGGTGAGTGTGTGTCACTGCGTGGTCTGGTGCTCTGTGTGAGCGTGTGTCACTGCGTGTGGTCTGTTGTTCTTGGTGAGTGTGTGTCACTGCGCGTAGTCCTGTGTTCTGGGTGAGTGTGTGTCACTGCGTAGTCTGGTGCTCTGTGTGAGTGTGTGTCACTGCGTGTGGTCTGGTGTTCTATGTGAGTGTGTGTCACTGCGTGTGGTCTGGTGTTCACGGTGAGTGTGTGTCACTGCGTGGTCTGGTGTTCTATGTGAGTGTGTGTCACTGCGTGTGGTCTGTTGTTCTGGGTGAGTGTGTGTCACTGCGTAGTCTGGTGCTCTGTGTGAGTGTGTGTCACTGCGTGTGGTCTGGTGTTCTATGTGAGTGTGTGTCACTGCGTGTGGTCTCATGTTCTGGGTGAGTGTGTGTCACTGCCTGTGGTCTGGTGTTCAGGGTGAGTGTGTGTCACTGCATGTGGTCTCATGTTCTGGGTGAGTGTGTGTCACTGAGTGTCTTCTGATGTTCAGGGTGAGTGTGTGTCACTGCGAGGGGTCTCATGTTCTGTGTGAGTGTGTGTCACTGCGTGTGGTCTGTTCTGGGTGAGTGTGTGTCACTGCGCGTAGTCTGGTGTTCAGGGTGAGTGTGTGTCACTGCGTGTGGTCTGTTGTTCTGGGTGAGTGTGTGTCACTGCGTGTGGTCTCATGTTCTGGGTGTGTGTGTGTCACTGCGCGTAGTCTGGTGTTCAGGGTGAGTGTGCGTCACTGCGTGTGGTCTGTTGTTCTGGGTGAGTGTGTGTCACTGCGTGTGGTCTCATGTTCTGGGTGAGTGTGTGTCACTGCGTGTGGTCTGTTGTTCTGGGTGAGTGTGTGTCACTGCGTAGTCTGGTGCTCTGTGTAAGTGTGTGTCACTGCGTGTGGTCTGGTGTTCTATGTGAGTGTGTGTCACTGCGTGTGGTCTGGTGTTCAGGGTGAGTGTGTGTCACTGCGTGGTCTGGTGTTCTATGTGAATGTGTGTCACTGCGTGTGGTCTGGTGTTCATGGTGAGTGTGTGTCACTGCGTGGTCTGGTGTTCTGGGTGAGTGTGTGTCACTGCGTGTGGACTGGTGTTCAGGGTGAGTGTGTGTCACTGCGTGTGGTCTGGTGTTCTAGGTGAGTGTGTGTCACTGCGTGTGGTCTGGTGTTCTGGGTGAGTGTGTGTCACTGCGTGTGGTTTGATGTTCTATGTGAGTGTGTGTCACTGCGTGTGGTCTGGTGTTCTAGGTGAGTGTGTGTCACTGCGTGTGGTCTGGTGTTCTATGTGTGTGTGTGTCACTGCGTGTGGTCTGGTGTTCTATGTGAGTGTGTGTCACTGCGTGTGGTCTGGTGTTCTATGTGAGTGTGTGTCACCGCGTGTGGTCTAGTGTTCTGGGTGAGTGTGTGTCACTTGCGTGTGGTCTGGTGTTCTAGGTCAGTGTGTGTCACTGCGTGTGGTCTGGTGTTCTAGGTGAGTGTGTGTCACTGCGTGTGGTCTGGTGTTCAGGGTGAGTGTTTGTCAATGCGACTGCTCTAGTGTTCTGGGTGAGCGTGTGTCACTGCGTGTGGTCTGGTGTTCTATGTGATTGTGTGTGTCACTGCGTGTGGTCTGGTGTTCTATGTGAGTGTGTGTCACTGCGTGTGGTCTGGTGTTCTGGGTGAGTGTGTGTCACTGCGTGTGGTCTGGTGTTCTAGGTGAGTGTGTGTCACAGCGTGTGGTCTGGTGTTCTGGGTGAGTGTGTGTCACTGCGTGTGGTCTGGTGTTCTATGTGAGTGTGTGTCACTGCGTGTGGTCTGGTGTTCTTGGTGAGTGTGTGTCACTGCGTGGTCTGGTGCTCCGTGTGAGCGTGTGTCACTGCGCGTGGTCTGGTGTTCTGGGTGAGTGCGTGTCACTGTGTGTGTTCTGGTGTTCTGGGTGAGTGTCTGTCACTGCGTGTGGTCTGGTGTTCTGGGTGAGTGTGTGTCACTGCGTGTGATCTGGTGTTCTGGGTGAGTGTGTGTCACTGCGTGTGGTCTGGTGTTCTCGGTGAGTGTGTGTCACAGCGTGTGGTCTGGTGTTCTGGGTGAGTGTGTGTCACTGCGTGTGGTCTGGTGTTCTATGTGAGTGTGTGTCACTGCGTGTGGTCTGGTGTTCTAGGTGAGTGTGTGTCACTGCGTGTGGTCTGGTGTTCTGGGTGAATGTGTGTCACTGTGTGTGGTCTGGTGTTCTGGGTGAGTGTGTGTCACTGCGCGTGGTCTGGTGTTCTGGGTCAGTGTGTGTCACTGCGTCTGGTCTGGTGTTCTGGGCGAGTGTGTGTCACTGCGTGTGGTCTGGTGTTCAGGGTGAGTGTGTGTCACTGCGCGTGGTCTGGTGTTCTGGCCGAGTGTGTGTCACTGCGTGTGGTCTGGTGTTCAGGGTGAGTGTGTGTCACTGCGTGTGGTCTGTTGTTCTGGGTGAGTGTGTGTCACTGCGTGTGGTCTGGTGTTCTGGGCGAGTGTGTGTCACTGCGTGTGGTCTGGTGTTCAGGGTGAGTCTGTGTTACTGCGCGTGGTCTGGTGTTCAGGGTGAGTGTGTGTCACTGCGTGTGGTCTCATGTTCTGGGTGAGGGTGTGTCACTGCGTGTGGTCTGGTGTTCTGGGTGAGTGTGTGTCACTGCGTGTGGTCTGGTGCTCTGTGAGTGTGTGTCACTGCGTGTGGTCTGGTGTTCTGGGTGAGTGTGCGTCACTGTGTGGTCTGGTGCTCTGTGAGTGTGTGTCACTGCGTGTGGGCTGGTGTTCTGGGCGAGTGTGTGTCACTGCGTGTGGTCTGGTGTTCAGGGTGAGTCTGTGTTACTGCGCGTGGTCTGGTGTTCAGGGTGAGTGTGTGTCACTGCGTGTGGTCTCATGTTCTGGGTGAGGGTGTGTCACTGCGTGTGGTCTGGTGTTCTGGGTGAGTGTGTGTCACTGCGTGTGGTCTGGTGCTCTGTGAGTGTGTGTCACTGCGTGTGGTCTGGTGTTCTGGGTGAGTGTGCGTCACTGTGTGGTCTGGTGCTCTGTGAGTGTGTGTCACTGCGTGTGGGCTGGTGTTCTGGGTGAGTGTGTGTCACTGCGTGTGGTCTGGTGTTCAGGGTGAGTGTGTGTCACTGCGCGTGGTCTGGTGTCCAGGGTGATTGTGTGTCAATGCGCGTGGTCTGGTGTTCAGGGTGAGTGTGTGTCACAGCATGTGTTCTGTTGTTTTGGGTGAGTGTGTGTCACTGCGTGTGGTCTGTTGTTCTAGGTGAGTGTGTGTCACTGGGTGTGGTCTGGTATTCTGAATTAGTGTGTGTCACTGCGTGGTCTGGTGCTCTGTGTGAGCGTGTGTCACTGCGTGTGGTCTCATGTTCTGGGTGACTTTGTGTCCCTGCGTGTGGACTGGTGTTCAGGCTGATTGTGTGTCAATGCGCGTGGTCTAGTGTTCTGGGTGAGTGTGTGTCACTGCGTGTGGTCTAGTGTTCTGAGTGAGTGTGTGTCACTGCGCGTGGTCTGGTGTTCTACGTGAGTGTGTGTCACAGCGTGTGGTCTGGTGTTCTAGGTGAGTGTGTGTCACAGCGTGTGGTCTGGTGTTCTGTGTGAGTGTGTGTCACTGCGCCTGGTCCGGTGTTCAGGGTTTGTGTTTGTCAATGCGCCTGCTCTAGTTTTCTGGGTGAGCGTGTGTCACTGCCAGTGGCCTGGTGTTCATGGTGAGTGTGTGTCACTGCACATGGCCTGATGTTCATGGTGAGTGTGTGTCACTGCGCGTGATCTGGTTTTCAGGGTGAGTGTGTGTCACTGCGTGGTCTGGTGCTCTGTGTGAGCGTGTGTCGCTGCGTGTGGTCTGTTGTTCTGGGTGAGTGTGTGTCACTGCGTGTGGTCAGGTGTTCTGGGTGAGTGTGTGTCACTGCGTGTGGTCTGGTGTTCTGGGTGAGTGTGTGTCACTGCGTATGGTCTTGTGTTAAGGGTGAATGTGTGTCACTGCGTGTGATCTGGTGTTCAGGGTGAGTGTGTGTCACTGCGTGTGGTCTGGTGTTCTAGGTGAGTGTGTGTCACTGCCTGTGGTCTCATGTTCTGGGTGAGTGTGTGTTACTGCGTGTGGTCTGGTGTTCAGGGTGAGTGTGTGTCACTGCGTGTGGTCTCATGTTCTGGGTGAGTGTGTGTCACTGAGTGTGGTCTGGTGTTCAGGGTGAGTGTGTGTCACTGCGTGTGGTCTGGTGTTCTAGGTGAGTGTGTGTCGCTGCGTGTGATCTGGTGTTCTGGGCGAGTGTGTGTCACTGCGTGTGATCTGGTGTTCTGGGTGAGTGTGTGTCACTACGTGTGATCTGGTGTTCTGGGTGAGTGTGTGTCACTACGTGTGATCTGGTGTTCTGGGTGAGTGTGTGGCACTGCATGTGGTCTGGTGTTCATGGTGAGTGTGTGTCGCGGCGTGTGGTCTCATGTTCTGGGTCAGTGTGTGTCACTGCATGTGGTCTCATGTTCTGTGTGAGTGTGCGTCACTGCGTGTGGTCTCATGTTCTGTGTGAGTGTGTGTCACTGCGTGTGGTCTGGTGTTCAGGGTGAGTGTGTGTCATTGCATGTGATCTGGTGTTCTGGGTCAGTGTGTGTCACTGCGCGTGGTCTGGTGTTCAGGGTGAGTGTATGTCACTGCGTGTGATCTGGTGTTCTGGGTGAGTGTGCGTCACTGTGTGGTCTGGTGCTCTGTGAGTGTGTGTCACTGCGTGTGGTCTGTTGTTCCGGGTGTGTGTGTGTCACTGCGTGTGGTCTGGTGTTCAGGGTGAGTGTGTGTCACTGCGTGTGGTCTGTTGTTCCGGGTGAATGTGTGTCATTGCGTGTGGTCTGGTGTTCTGGGTGAGTGTGTGTCACTGCGTCTGGTCTGGTGTTCTGGGCGAGTGTGTGTCGCTGCGTGTGGTCTCATGTTCTGGGTCAGTGTGTGTCACTGCGTGTGGTCTCATGTTCTGGGTGAGTGTGTGTCGCTGCGTGTGGTCTGGTGTTAGGGGTGAATGTGTGTCACTGCGTGTGGTCTGGTGTTCAGGGTGAGTGTGTGTCACTGAACTTGGTCTGGTGTTAAGGGTGAGTGTGCGTCACTGTGTGGTCTGGTGCTCTGTGAGTGTGTGTCACTGCGTGTGGGCTGGTGTTCTGGGTGAGTGTGTGTCACTGCGTGTGGTCTGGTGTTCAGGGTCAGTGTGTGTCACTGCGCGTGGTCTGGTGTCCAGGGTGATTGTGTGTCAATGCGCGTGGTCTGGTGTTCAGGGTGAGTGTGTGTCACAGCACATGGCCTGATGTTCATGGTGAGTGTGTGTCACTGCGCGTGATCTGGTGTTCAGGGTGAGTGTGTGTCACTGCGTGGTCTGGTGCTCTGTGTGAGCGTGTGTCACTGCGTGTGGTCTGTTGTTCTTGGTGAGTGTGTGTCACTGCGCGTAGTCCTGTGTTCTGGGTGAGTGTGTGTCACTGCGTAGTCTGGTGCTCTGTGTGAGTGTGTGTCACTGCGTGTGGTCTGGTGTTCTATGTGAGTGTGTGTCACTGCGTGTGGTCTGGTGTTCACGGTGAGTGTGTGTCACTGCGTGGTCTGGTGTTCTATGTGAGTGTGTGTCACTGCGTGTGGTCTGTTGTTCTGGGTGAGTGTGTGTCACTGCGTAGTCTGGTGCTCTGTGTGAGTGTGTGTCACTGCGTGTGGTCTGGTGTTCTATGTGAGTGTGTGTCACTGCGTGTGGTCTGGTGTTCACGGTGAGTGTGTGTCACTGCGTGGTCTGGTGTTCTATGTGAGTGTGTGTCACTGCGTGTGGTCTGGTGTTCATGGTGAGTGTGTGTCACTGCGTGGTCTGGTGTTCTGGGTGAGTGTGTGTCACTGCGTGTGGTCTGGTGTTCAGGGTGAGTGTGTGTCACTGCGTGTGGTCTGGTGTTCTAGGTGAGTGTGTGTCACTGCGTGTGGTCTGGTGTTCTGGGTGAGTGTGTGTCACTGCGTGTGGTCTGATGTTCTATGTGAGTGAGTGTCACTGCGTGTGGTCTGGTGTGAGTGTGTGTCACTGCGTGTGGTCTGGTGTTCTGGGTGAGTGTGTGTCACAGCGTGTGATATGGTGTTCTTGGTGAGTGTGTGTCACTGCGCGCGGTCTGGTGTTCTGGGTGAGTGTGTGTCACTGCGTGTGGTCTGGTGTTTTATGTTAGTGTGTGTCACTGCGTGTGGTCTGGTGTTCATGGTGAGTGTGTGTCACTGCGTGTGGTCTGGTGTTCATGGTGAGTGTGTGTCACTGCGTGGTCTGGTGTTCTATGTGAGTGTGTGTCACTGCATGTGTTCTGGTGTTCTGGGTGAGTGTGTGTCATTGCGTGTGGTCTGGTGTTCTAGGTGAGTGTGTGTCACAGCGTGTGGTCTGGTGTTATGGGTGAGTGTGTGTCACTGCGCGTGGTCTGGTGTTCTGGGTGAGTGTGTGTCACTGCGTGTGGTCTGGTGTTCTATGTGTGTGTGTGTCACTGCGTGTGGTCTGGTGTTCTATGTGAGTGTGTGTCACTGCGTGTGGTCTGGTGTTCATGGTGAGTGTGTGTCACTGCGTGGTATGGTGTTCTATGTGAGTGTGTGTCACTGCGTGTGGTCTAGTGTTCTGGGTGAGTGTGTGTCACCTGCGTGTGGTCTGGTGTTCTAGGTGAGTGTGTGTCACTGCGTGTGGTCTGGTGTTCTATGTGAGTGTGTTTCACTGCGTGTGGTCTGGTGTTCTGGGTGAGTGTGTGTCACTGCGTGTGGTCTGGTGTTCTCGGTGAGTGTGTGTCACAGCGTGTGGTCTGGTGTTCTGGGTGAGTGTGTGTCACTGCGTGTGGTCTGGTGTTCTATGTGAGTGTGTGTCACTGCGTGTGGTCTGGTGTTCTTGGTGAGAGTGTGTCACTGCGTGGTCTGGTGCTCTGTGTGAGCGTGTGTCACTGCGCGTGGTCTGGTGTTCTGGGTGAGTGCGTGTCACTGTGTGTGTTCTGGTGTTCTGGGTGAGTGTCTGTCACTGCGTGTGGTCTGGTGTTCTGGGTGAGTGTGTGTCACTGCGTGTCATCTGGTGTTCTGGGTGAGTGTGTGTCACTGCGTGTGGTCTGGTGTTCTCGGTGAGTGTGTGTCACAGCGTGTGGTCTGGTGTTCTGGGTGAGTGTGTGTCACTGCGTGTGGTCTGGTGTTCTATGTGAGTGTGTGTCACTGCGTGTGGTCTGGTGTTCTAGGTGAGTGTGTGTCACTGCGTGTGGTCTGGTGTTCTGGGTGAATGCGTGTCACTGTGTGTGGTCTGGTGTTCTGGGTGAGTGTGTGTCACTGCGTTTGTTCTGGTGTTCTGGGTGAGTGTGTGTCACTGCGTGTGGTCTGCTGTTCAGGGTGAGTGTGTGTCACTGCGCGTGGTCTGGTGTTCTGGGTCAGTGTGTGTCACTGCGTCTGGTCTGGTGTTCTGGGCGAGTGTGTGTCACTGCGTGTGGTCTGGTGTTCAGGGTGAGTGTGTGTCACTGCGCGTGGTCTGGTGTTCTGGCCGAGTGTGTGTCACTGCATGTGGTCTGGTGTTCTGGGTGAGTGTGTGTCACTGCGTGTGGTCTGTTGTTCTGGGTGAGTGTGTGTCACTGCGTGTGGTCTGGTGTTCAGGGTGAGTCTGTGTTACTGCGCGTGGTCTGGTGTTCAGGGTGTGTGTGTGTCACTGCGTGTGGCCTGGTGTTCTGGGTGAGTGTGTGTCACTGCTTGTGGTCTGGTGCTCTGTGAGTGTGTGTCACTGCGTGTGCTCTGGTGTTCTGGGTGAGTGTGCGTCACTGTGTGGTCTGGTGCTCTGTGAGTGTGTGTCACTGCGTGTGGGCTGGTGTTCTGGGTGAATGTGTGTCACTGCGTGTGGTCTGGTGTTCAGGGTGAGTGTGTGTCACTGCGCGTGGTCTGGTGTCCAGGGTGATTGTGTGTCAATGCGCGTGGTCTTGTGTTCAGGGTGAGTGTGTGTCACAGCATGTGGTCTGTTGTTCTGGGTGAGTGTGTGTCACTGCGTGTGGTCTGTTGTTCTAGGTGAGTGTGTGTCACTGGGTGTGGTCTGGTGTTCTGAATGAGTGTGTGTCACTGCGTGTGGTCATGTGTTCTGGATGAGTGTCTGTCACTGTGTGTGGTCTGGTGTTCTGGATGAGTGCGTGTCACTGCGTGGTCTGGTGCTCTGTGTGAGCGTGTGTCACTGCGTGTGGTCTCATGTTCTGGGTGACTTTGTGTCCCTGCGTGTGGACTGGTGTTCAGGCTGATTGTGTGTCAGTGCGCGTGGTCTAGTGTTCTGGGTGAGTGTGTGTCACTGCGTGTGGTCTAGTGTTCTGAGTGAGTGTGTGTCACTGCGCGTGGTCTGGTGTTCTAGGTGAGTGTGTGTCACAGCGTGTGGTCTGGTGTTCTAGGTGAGTGTGTGTCACAGCGTGTGGTCTGGTGTTCTGTGTGAGGGTGTGTCACTGCGCCTGGTCCGGTGTTCAGGGTGTGTGTTTGTCAATGCGCCTGCTCTAGTGTTCTGGGTGAGCGTGTGTCACTGCCAGTGGCCTGGTGTTCATGGTGAGTGTGTGTCACTGCACATGGCCTGATGTTCATGGTGAGTGTGTGTCACTGCGCGTGATCTGGTGTTCAGGGTGAGTGTGTGTCACTGCGTGGTCTGGTGCTCTGTGTGAGCGTGTGTCACTGCGTGTGGTCTGTTGTTCTGGGTGAGTGTGTGTCACTGCGTGTGGTCAGGTGTTCTGGGTGAGTGTGTGTCACTGCGTGTGGTCTGTTGTTCTGGGTGAGTGTGTCTCACTGCGTATGGTCTTGTGTTAAGGGTGAATGTGTGTCACTGCGTGTGATCTGGTGTTCAGGGTGAGTGTGTGTCACTGCGTGTGGTCTGGTGTTCTAGGTGAGTGTGTGTCACTGCCTGTGGTCTCATGTTCTGGGTGAGTGTGTGTCACTGCGTGTGGTCTGGTGTTCAGGGTGAGTGTGTGTCACTGCGTGTGGTCTCATGTTCTGGGTGAGTGTGTGTCACTGAGTGTGGTCTGGTGTTCAGGGTGAGTGTGTGTCACTGCGTGGGGTCTCATGTTCTGTGTGAGTGTGTGTCACTGCGTGTGGTCTGTTCTGGGTGTGTGTGTGTCACTGCGCGTAGTCTGGTGTTCAGGGTGAGTGTGTGTCACTGCGTGTGGTCTGTTGTTCTGGGTGAGTGTGTGTCACTGCGTGTGGTCTCATGTTCTGGGTGTGTGTGTGTCACTGCGCGTAGTCTGGTGTTCAGGGTGAGTGTGCGTCACTGCGTGTGGTCTGTTGTTCTGGGTGAGTGTGTGTCACTGCGTGTGGTCTCATGTTCTGGGTGAGTGTGTGTCACTGCGTGTGCTCTGTTGTTCTGGGTGAGTGTGTGTCACTGCGCATAGTCCTGTGTTCTGGGTGAGTGTGTGTCACTGCGTAGTCTGGTACTCTGTGTGAGTGTGTGTCACTGCGTGTGGTCTGGTGTTCTATGTGAGTGTGTGTCACTGCGTGTGGTCTGGTGTTCATGGTGAGTGTGTGTCACTGCGTGGTCTGGTGTTCTATGTGAGTGTTTGTCACTGCGTGTGGTCTGGTGTTCATGGTGAGTGTGTGTCACTGCGTGGCCTGCTGTTCTATGTGAGTGTGTGTCACTGCGTGTGGTCTGGTGCTCTGTGAGTGTGTGTCACTGCGTGTGGTCTGGTGTTCTGGGTGAGTGTGCGTCACTGTGTGGTCTGGTGCTCTGTGAGTGTGTGTCACTGCGTGTGGGCTGGTGTTCTGGGTGAGTGTGTGTCACTGCGTGTGGTCTGGTGTTCAGGGTGAGTGTGTGTCACTGCGCGTGGTCTGGTGTCCAGGGTGATTGTGTGTCAATGCGCGTGGTCTGGTGTTCAGGGTGAGTGTGTGTCACAGCATGTGTTCTGTTGTTTTGGGTGAGTGTGTGTCACTGCGTGTGGTCTGTTGTTCTAGGTGAGTGTGTGTCACTGGGTGTGGTCTGGTATTCTGAATTAGTGTGTGTCACTGCGTGGTCTGGTGCTCTGTGTGAGCGTGTGTCACTGCGTGTGGTCTCATGTTCTGGGTGACTTTGTGTCCCTGCGTGTGGACTGGTGTTCAGGCTGATTGTGTGTCAATGCGCGTGGTCTAGTGTTCTGGGTGAGTGTGTGTCACTGCGTGTGGTCTAGTGTTCTGAGTGAGTGTGTGTCACTGCGCGTGGTCTGGTGTTCTACGTGAGTGTGTGTCACAGCGTGTGGTCTGGTGTTCTAGGTGAGTGTGTGTCACAGCGTGTGGTCTGGTGTTCTGTGTGAGTGTGTGTCACTGCGCCTGGTCCGGTGTTCAGGGTTTGTGTTTGTCAATGCGCCTGCTCTAGTTTTCTGGGTGAGCGTGTGTCACTGCCAGTGGCCTGGTGTTCATGGTGAGTGTGTGTCACTGCACATGGCCTGATGTTCATGGTGAGTGTGTGTCACTGCGCGTGATCTGGTTTTCAGGGTGAGTGTGTGTCACTGCGTGGTCTGGTGCTCTGTGTGAGCGTGTGTCGCTGCGTGTGGTCTGTTGTTCTGGGTGAGTGTGTGTCACTGCGTGTGGTCAGGTGTTCTGGGTGAGTGTGTGTCACTGCGTGTGGTCTGGTGTTCTGGGTGAGTGTGTGTCACTGCGTATGGTCTTGTGTTAAGGGTGAATGTGTGTCACTGCGTGTGATCTGGTGTTCAGGGTGAGTGTGTGTCACTGCGTGTGGTCTGGTGTTCTAGGTGAGTGTGTGTCACTGCCTGTGGTCTCATGTTCTGGGTGAGTGTGTGTTACTGCGTGTGGTCTGGTGTTCAGGGTGAGTGTGTGTCACTGCGTGTGGTCTCATGTTCTGGGTGAGTGTGTGTCACTGAGTGTGGTCTGGTGTTCAGGGTGAGTGTGTGTCACTGCGTGTGGTCTGGTGTTCTAGGTGAGTGTGTGTCGCTGCGTGTGATCTGGTGTTCTGGGCGAGTGTGTGTCACTGCGTGTGATCTGGTGTTCTGGGTGAGTGTGTGTCACTACGTGTGATCTGGTGTTCTGGGTGAGTGTGTGTCACTACGTGTGATCTGGTGTTCTGGGTGAGTGTGTGGCACTGCATGTGGTCTGGTGTTCATGGTGAGTGTGTGTCGCGGCGTGTGGTCTCATGTTCTGGGTCAGTGTGTGTCACTGCATGTGGTCTCATGTTCTGTGTGAGTGTGCGTCACTGCGTGTGGTCTCATGTTCTGTGTGAGTGTGTGTCACTGCGTGTGGTCTGGTGTTCAGGGTGAGTGTGTGTCATTGCATGTGATCTGGTGTTCTGGGTCAGTGTGTGTCACTGCGCGTGGTCTGGTGTTCAGGGTGAGTGTATGTCACTGCGTGTGATCTGGTGTTCTGGGTGAGTGTGCGTCACTGTGTGGTCTGGTGCTCTGTGAGTGTGTGTCACTGCGTGTGGTCTGTTGTTCCGGGTGTGTGTGTGTCACTGCGTGTGGTCTGGTGTTCAGGGTGAGTGTGTGTCACTGCGTGTGGTCTGTTGTTCCGGGTGAATGTGTGTCATTGCGTGTGGTCTGGTGTTCTGGGTGAGTGTGTGTCACTGCGTCTGGTCTGGTGTTCTGGGCGAGTGTGTGTCGCTGCGTGTGGTCTCATGTTCTGGGTCAGTGTGTGTCACTGCGTGTGGTCTCATGTTCTGGGTGAGTGTGTGTCGCTGCGTGTGGTCTGGTGTTAGGGGTGAATGTGTGTCACTGCGTGTGGTCTGGTGTTCAGGGTGAGTGTGTGTCACTGAACTTGGTCTGGTGTTAAGGGTGAGTGTGCGTCACTGTGTGGTCTGGTGCTCTGTGAGTGTGTGTCACTGCGTGTGGGCTGGTGTTCTGGGTGAGTGTGTGTCACTGCGTGTGGTCTGGTGTTCAGGGTCAGTGTGTGTCACTGCGCGTGGTCTGGTGTCCAGGGTGATTGTGTGTCAATGCGCGTGGTCTGGTGTTCAGGGTGAGTGTGTGTCACAGCACATGGCCTGATGTTCATGGTGAGTGTGTGTCACTGCGCGTGATCTGGTGTTCAGGGTGAGTGTGTGTCACTGCGTGGTCTGGTGCTCTGTGTGAGCGTGTGTCACTGCGTGTGGTCTGTTGTTCTTGGTGAGTGTGTGTCACTGCGCGTAGTCCTGTGTTCTGGGTGAGTGTGTGTCACTGCGTAGTCTGGTGCTCTGTGTGAGTGTGTGTCACTGCGTGTGGTCTGGTGTTCTATGTGAGTGTGTGTCACTGCGTGTGGTCTGGTGTTCACGGTGAGTGTGTGTCACTGCGTGGTCTGGTGTTCTATGTGAGTGTGTGTCACTGCGTGTGGTCTGTTGTTCTGGGTGAGTGTGTGTCACTGCGTAGTCTGGTGCTCTGTGTGAGTGTGTGTCACTGCGTGTGGTCTGGTGTTCTATGTGAGTGTGTGTCACTGCGTGTGGTCTGGTGTTCACGGTGAGTGTGTGTCACTGCGTGTGATCTGGTGTTCTATGTGAGTGTGTGTCACTGCGTGTGGTCTGGTGTTCATGGTGAGTGTGTGTCACTGCGTGGTCTGGTGTTCTGGGTGAGTGTGTGTCACTGCGTGTGGTCTGGTGTTCAGGGTGAGTGTGTGTCACTGCGTGTGGTCTGGTGTTCTAGGTGAGTGTGTGTCACTGCGTGTGGTCTGGTGTTCTGGGTGAGTGTGTGTCACTGCGTGTGGTCTGATGTTCTATGTGAGTGAGTGTCACTGCGTGTGGTCTGGTGTGAGTGTGTGTCACTGCGTGTGGTCTGGTGTTCTGGGTGAGTGTGTGTCACAGCGTGTGATATGGTGTTCTTGGTGAGTGTGTGTCACTGCGCGCGGTCTGGTGTTCTGGGTGAGTGTGTGTCACTGCGTGTGGTCTGGTGTTTTATGTTAGTGTGTGTCACTGCGTGTGGTCTGGTGTTCATGGTGAGTGTGTGTCACTGCGTGTGGTCTGGTGTTCATGGTGAGTGTGTGTCACTGCGTGGTCTGGTGTTCTATGTGAGTGTGTGTCACTGCATGTGTTCTGGTGTTCTGGGTGAGTGTGTGTCATTGCGTGTGGTCTGGTGTTCTAGGTGAGTGTGTGTCACAGCGTGTGGTCTGGTGTTATGGGTGAGTGTGTGTCACTGCGCGTGGTCTGGTGTTCTGGGTGAGTGTGTGTCACTGCGTGTGGTCTGGTGTTCTATGTGTGTGTGTGTCACTGCGTGTGGTCTGGTGTTCTATGTGAGTGTGTGTCACTGCGTGTGGTCTGGTGTTCATGGTGAGTGTGTGTCACTGCGTGGTATGGTGTTCTATGTGAGTGTGTGTCACTGCGTGTGGTCTAGTGTTCTGGGTGAGTGTGTGTCACCTGCGTGTGGTCTGGTGTTCTAGGTGAGTGTGTGTCACTGCGTGTGGTCTGGTGTTCTATGTGAGTGTGTTTCACTGCGTGTGGTCTGGTGTTCTGGGTGAGTGTGTGTCACTGCGTGTGGTCTGGTGTTCTCGGTGAGTGTGTGTCACAGCGTGTGGTCTGGTGTTCTGGGTGAGTGTGTGTCACTGCGTGTGGTCTGGTGTTCTATGTGAGTGTGTGTCACTGCGTGTGGTCTGGTGTTCTTGGTGAGAGTGTGTCACTGCGTGGTCTGGTGCTCTGTGTGAGCGTGTGTCACTGCGCGTGGTCTGGTGTTCTGGGTGAGTGCGTGTCACTGTGTGTGTTCTGGTGTTCTGGGTGAGTGTCTGTCACTGCGTGTGGTCTGGTGTTCTGGGTGAGTGTGTGTCACTGCGTGTCATCTGGTGTTCTGGGTGAGTGTGTGTCACTGCGTGTGGTCTGGTGTTCTCGGTGAGTGTGTGTCACAGCGTGTGGTCTGGTGTTCTGGGTGAGTGTGTGTCACTGCGTGTGGTCTGGTGTTCTATGTGAGTGTGTGTCACTGCGTGTGGTCTGGTGTTCTAGGTGAGTGTGTGTCACTGCGTGTGGTCTGGTGTTCTGGGTGAATGCGTGTCACTGTGTGTGGTCTGGTGTTCTGGGTGAGTGTGTGTCACTGCGTTTGTTCTGGTGTTCTGGGTGAGTGTGTGTCACTGCGTGTGGTCTGCTGTTCAGGGTGAGTGTGTGTCACTGCGCGTGGTCTGGTGTTCTGGGTCAGTGTGTGTCACTGCGTCTGGTCTGGTGTTCTGGGCGAGTGTGTGTCACTGCGTGTGGTCTGGTGTTCAGGGTGAGTGTGTGTCACTGCGCGTGGTCTGGTGTTCTGGCCGAGTGTGTGTCACTGCATGTGGTCTGGTGTTCTGGGTGAGTGTGTGTCACTGCGTGTGGTCTGTTGTTCTGGGTGAGTGTGTGTCACTGCGTGTGGTCTGGTGTTCAGGGTGAGTCTGTGTTACTGCGCGTGGTCTGGTGTTCAGGGTGTGTGTGTGTCACTGCGTGTGGCCTGGTGTTCTGGGTGAGTGTGTGTCACTGCTTGTGGTCTGGTGCTCTGTGAGTGTGTGTCACTGCGTGTGCTCTGGTGTTCTGGGTGAGTGTGCGTCACTGTGTGGTCTGGTGCTCTGTGAGTGTGTGTCACTGCGTGTGGGCTGGTGTTCTGGGTGAATGTGTGTCACTGCGTGTGGTCTGGTGTTCAGGGTGAGTGTGTGTCACTGCGCGTGGTCTGGTGTCCAGGGTGATTGTGTGTCAATGCGCGTGGTCTTGTGTTCAGGGTGAGTGTGTGTCACAGCATGTGGTCTGTTGTTCTGGGTGAGTGTGTGTCACTGCGTGTGGTCTGTTGTTCTAGGTGAGTGTGTGTCACTGGGTGTGGTCTGGTGTTCTGAATGAGTGTGTGTCACTGCGTGTGGTCATGTGTTCTGGATGAGTGTCTGTCACTGTGTGTGGTCTGGTGTTCTGGATGAGTGCGTGTCACTGCGTGGTCTGGTGCTCTGTGTGAGCGTGTGTCACTGCGTGTGGTCTCATGTTCTGGGTGACTTTGTGTCCCTGCGTGTGGACTGGTGTTCAGGCTGATTGTGTGTCAGTGCGCGTGGTCTAGTGTTCTGGGTGAGTGTGTGTCACTGCGTGTGGTCTAGTGTTCTGAGTGAGTGTGTGTCACTGCGCGTGGTCTGGTGTTCTAGGTGAGTGTGTGTCACAGCGTGTGGTCTGGTGTTCTAGGTGAGTGTGTGTCACAGCGTGTGGTCTGGTGTTCTGTGTGAGGGTGTGTCACTGCGCCTGGTCCGGTGTTCAGGGTGTGTGTTTGTCAATGCGCCTGCTCTAGTGTTCTGGGTGAGCGTGTGTCACTGCCAGTGGCCTGGTGTTCATGGTGAGTGTGTGTCACTGCACATGGCCTGATGTTCATGGTGAGTGTGTGTCACTGCGCGTGATCTGGTGTTCAGGGTGAGTGTGTGTCACTGCGTGGTCTGGTGCTCTGTGTGAGCGTGTGTCACTGCGTGTGGTCTGTTGTTCTGGGTGAGTGTGTGTCACTGCGTGTGGTCAGGTGTTCTGGGTGAGTGTGTGTCACTGCGTGTGGTCTGTTGTTCTGGGTGAGTGTGTCTCACTGCGTATGGTCTTGTGTTAAGGGTGAATGTGTGTCACTGCGTGTGATCTGGTGTTCAGGGTGAGTGTGTGTCACTGCGTGTGGTCTGGTGTTCTAGGTGAGTGTGTGTCACTGCCTGTGGTCTCATGTTCTGGGTGAGTGTGTGTCACTGCGTGTGGTCTGGTGTTCAGGGTGAGTGTGTGTCACTGCGTGTGGTCTCATGTTCTGGGTGAGTGTGTGTCACTGAGTGTGGTCTGGTGTTCAGGGTGAGTGTGTGTCACTGCGTGGGGTCTCATGTTCTGTGTGAGTGTGTGTCACTGCGTGTGGTCTGTTCTGGGTGTGTGTGTGTCACTGCGCGTAGTCTGGTGTTCAGGGTGAGTGTGTGTCACTGCGTGTGGTCTGTTGTTCTGGGTGAGTGTGTGTCACTGCGTGTGGTCTCATGTTCTGGGTGTGTGTGTGTCACTGCGCGTAGTCTGGTGTTCAGGGTGAGTGTGCGTCACTGCGTGTGGTCTGTTGTTCTGGGTGAGTGTGTGTCACTGCGTGTGGTCTCATGTTCTGGGTGAGTGTGTGTCACTGCGTGTGCTCTGTTGTTCTGGGTGAGTGTGTGTCACTGCGCATAGTCCTGTGTTCTGGGTGAGTGTGTGTCACTGCGTAGTCTGGTACTCTGTGTGAGTGTGTGTCACTGCGTGTGGTCTGGTGTTCTATGTGAGTGTGTGTCACTGCGTGTGGTCTGGTGTTCATGGTGAGTGTGTGTCACTGCGTGGTCTGGTGTTCTATGTGAGTGTTTGTCACTGCGTGTGGTCTGGTGTTCATGGTGAGTGTGTGTCACTGCGTGGCCTGCTGTTCTATGTGAGTGTGTGTCACTGCGTGTGGTCTAGTGTTCTGGGTGAGTGTGTGTCACCTGCGTGTGGTCTGGTGTTCTAGGTGAGTGTGTGTCACTGCGTGTGGTCTGGTGTTCTATGTGAGTGTGTGTCACTGCGTGTGGTCTGGTGTTCTGGGCGAGTGTGTGTCACTGCATGTGATCTGGTGTTCTGGGTGAGTGTGTGTCACTGCGTGTGGTCTGGTGTTCTATGTGAATGTGTGTCACTGCGTGTGGTCTGGTGTTCTAGGTGAGTGTGTGTCACTGCGTGTGGTCTGGTGTTCTGGGTGAGTGTGTGTCACTGCGTGTGGTCTGGTGTTCTATGTGAGTGTGTGTCACTGCGTGTGGTCTGGTGTTCATGGTGAGTGTGTGTCACTGCGTGTGGTCTGGTGTTCATGGCGAGTGTGTGTCACTGCGTGTGGTCTGGTGTTCTAGGTGAGTGTGTGTCACAGCGTGTGGTCTGGTGTTCTGCGTGAGTGTGTGCCACAGCGTGTGGTCTGGTGTTCTATGTGGGTGTGTGTCACTGCGTGTGGTCTGGTGTTCTTGGTGAGTGTGTGTCACTGCGTGTGATCTGGTGTTCTGGGTGAGTGTGTGTCACTGCGCGTGGTCTGGTGTTCTGGGTGAGTGTGTGTCACTGCGTGTGTTCTGGTGTTCTGGGTGAGTGTGTGTCACTGCGTGTGGTCTGGTGTTCTGGGTGAGTGTGTGTCACTGCGTGTGATCTGGTGTTCTGGGTGAGTGTGTGTCACTGCGTGTGTTCTGGTGTTCTTGGTGAGTGTGTGTCACTGCGTGTGATCTGGTGTTCTGGGTGAGTGTGTGTCACTGCGCGTGGTCTGGTGTTCTATGTGAGTGTGTGTCACTGCGTGTGGTCTGGTGTTCTGGGTGAGTGTGTGTCACTGCGCGTGGTCTGGTGTTCTATGTGAGTGTGTGTCACTGCGTGTGGACTGGTGTTCAGGGTGATTGTGTGTCAATGCGCGTGGTCTAGTGTTCTGGGTGAGTGTGTGTCACTGCGTGTGCTCTAGTGTTCTGGGTGAGTGTGTGTCACTGCGCGCGGTCTGGTGTTCTAGGTGAGTGTGTATCACATCGTGTGGTCTGGTGTTCTAGGTGAGTGTGTGTCACAGCGTGTGGTCTGGTGTTCTGTGTGAGGGTGTGTCACTGCGCCTGGTCCGGTGTTCAGGGTGTGTGTTTGTCAATGCGCCTGCTCTAGTGTTCTGGGTGAGCGTGTGTCACTGCCAGTGGCCTGGTGTTCATGGTGAGTGTGTGTCACTGCACATGGCCTGATGTTCATGGTGAGTGTGTGTCACTGCGCGTGATCTGGTGTTCAGGGTGAGTGTGTGTCACTGCGTGGTCTGGTGCTCTGTGTGAGCGTGTGTCACTGCATGTGGTCTGTTGTTCTGGGTGAGTGTGTGTCACTGCGTGTGGTCAGGTGTTCTGGGTGAGTGTGTGTCACTGCGTGTGGTCTAGTGTTCTGGGTGAGTGTGTGTCACTGCGTGTGGTCTAGTGTTCTGGGTGAGTGTGTGTCACTGCGCGTGGTCTGGTGTTCTAGGTGAGTGTGTGTCACAGCGTGTGGTCTGGTGTTCTAGGTGAGTGTGTGTCACAGCGTGTGGTCTGGTGTTCTGTGTGAGGGTGTGTCACTGCGCCTGGTCCGGTGTTCAGGGTGTGTGTTTGTCAATGCGCCTGCTCTAGTGTTCTGGGTGAGCGTGTGTCACTGCCAGTGGCCTGGTGTTCATGGTGAGTGTGTGTCACTGCACATGGCCTGATGTTCATGGTGAGTGTGTGTCACTGCGCGTGATCTGGTGTTCAGGGTGAGTGTGTGTCACTGCGTGGTCTGGTGCTCTGTGTGAGCGTGTGTCACTGCGTGTGGTCTGTTGTTCTGGGTGAGTGTGTGTCACTGCGTGTGGTCAGGTGTTCTGGGTGAGCGTGTGTCACTGCGTGTGGTCTGTTGTTCTGGGTGAGTGTGTGTCACTGCGTGTGGTCTGGTGTTCAGGGTGAGTGTGTGTCACTGCGTGTGGTCTCATGTTCTGGGTGAGTGTGTGTCACTGAGTGTGGTCTGGTGTTCAGGGTGAGTGTGTGGCACTGCGTGGGGTCTCATGTTCTGTGTGAGTGTGTGTCACTGCGTGTGGTCTGTTCTGGGTGAGTGTGTGTCACTGCGAGTAGTCTGGTGTTCAGGGTGAGTGTGTGTCACTGCGTATGGTCTGTTGTTCTGGGTGAGTGTGTGTCACTGCGTGTGGTCTCATGTTCTGGGTGTGTGTGTGTCACTGCGCGTAGTCTGGTGTTCAGGGTGAGTGTGCGTCACTGCGTGTGGTCTGTTGTTCTGGGTGAGTGTGTGTCACTGCGTGTGGTCTCATGTTCTGGGTGAGTGTGTGTCACTGCGTGTGGTCTGTTGTTCTGGGTGAGTGTGTGTCACTGCGCGTAGTCCTGTGTTCTGGGTGAGTGTTTGTCACTGCACGTGGTCTGTTGTTCTGGGTAAGTGTGTGTCACTGCGTGTGGTCTGTTGTTCCGGGTGAGTGTGTATCACTGCGTGTGGTCTGGTGTTCAGGGTGAGTGTGTGTCAGTGCGCGTGGTCTAGTGTTCTGTGTGAGTGTGTGTCACTGCGTGTGGACTTGTGTTCAGGGTGAGTGTGTGTCACTGCGTGTTGACTGGTGTTCTGGGTGAGTGTGTGTCACTGCGTGTGGTCTGGTGTTCTAGGTGAGTGTGTGTCACTGCCTGTGGTCTCATGTTCAGGGTGTGTGTGTGTCACTGCGTGTGGTCTGGTGTTCTAGCTGAGTGTGTGTCACTGCCTGTGGTCTCATGTTCTGGGTGAGTGTGTGTCACTGCATGTGGTCTGGTGTTCTGGGTCAGTGTGTGTCACTGCGTGTTGGCTGGTGTTCTGGGTGAGTGTGTGTCACTCAGTGTGGTCTGGTGTTCTGGGTGAGTGTGTGCCACTGCGTGTGGTCTGGTGCTCTGTGTGAGTGTGTGTCACTGCGTGTGGTCTGGTGTTCTGGGTGAGTGTGTGTCACTGCGTGTGGTCTGGTGTTCTGGGTGAGTGTGTGTCACTGCGTGTGGTCTGGTTTTCAGGGTGAGTGTGTGTCACTGCGTGTGGTCTGGTGTTCTGGGTGAGTGTGTGTCACTGCGTGTGGTCTGGTGTTCAGGGTGAGTGTGCGTCACTGCGTGTGGTCTGGTGTTCAGGGTGAGTGTGTGTCACTGCGCGTGGTCTGGTGTTCAGGGTGAATGTGTGTCACTGCGCTTGGTCTGGTGTTCAGGGTGAGTGTGTGTCACTGCGCGTTGTCTGGTGTTAAGCGTGAGTGTGTGTCACTGCACGTGGTCTGGTGTTCAGGGTGAGTGTGTGTCACTGTGCTTGGTCTCGTGTTAAGGGTGAGTGTGTGTCACTGCGCGTGGTCTGGTGTTCAGGGTGAGTGTGTGTCATTGCGTGTGGTCTGGTGTTCTGGGTCAGTGTGTGTCACTGCGTTTGGTCTCGTGTTCTGGGTGAGTGTGCGTCACTGCGTATGGTCTCATGTTCTTTGTGAGTGTGTGTCACTGCGTGTGGTCTGGTGTTCAGGGTGAGTGTGCGTCACTGTGTGGTCTGGTGCTCTGTGAGTGTGTGTCACTGCGCGTGGTCTAGTGTTCAGGGTGAGTGTGCGTCACTGTGTGGTCTGGTGCTCTGTGAGTGTGTGCCACTGCGTGTGGTCTGGTGTTCAGGGTGAGTGTGTGTCACTGCGTGTGGTCTGGTGTTCAGGGTGAGTGTGCGTCACTCCGTGTGGTCTGGTGTTCAGGGTGAGTGTGTGACACTGCGCGTGGTCTGGTGTTCAGGGTGAATGTGTGTCATTGCGTGTGGTCTGGTGTTCAGGGTGAATGTGTGTCACTGCGTGTGGTCTAGTGTTCTGGGTGAGTGTGTGTCACTGCGTGTGGTCTGGTGTTCAGGGTGAGTGTGCGTCACTGCGTGTGGTCTGGTGTTCAGGGTGAGTGTGTGTCACTGCGCGTGGTCTGGTGTTCAGGGTGAATGTGTGTCACTGCGCTTGGTCTGGTGTTCAGGGTGAGTGTGTGTCACTGCGCGTGGTCTGGTGTTAAGGGTGAGTGTGTGTCACTGCACGTGGTCTGGTGTTCAGGGTGAGTGTGTGTCACTGTGCTTGGTCTGGTGATAAGGGTGAGTGTGTGTCAATTCGCGTGGTCTGGTGTTCAGGGTGAGTGTGTGTCATTGCGTGTGGTCTGGTGTTCTGGGTGAGTGTGTGTCACTGCGTGTGGTCTGGTGTTCTGGGTCAGTGTGTGTCGCTGCGTGTGGTCTCATGTTCTGGGTCAGTGTGTGTCACTGCGTGTGGTCTCATGTTCTGGGTGAGTGTGTGTCGCTGCGTGTGGTCTCATGTTCTGGGTCAGTGTGTGTCACTGCGTGTGGTCTCATGTTCTGGGTGAGTGTGTGTCACTGCGTGTGGTTTCATGTTCTGGGTCAGTGTGTGTCACTGCGTGTGGTCTGGTGTTCTGGGTGAGTGTGCGTCACTGTGTGGTCTGGTGCTCTGTGAGTGTGTGTCACTGCGTGTGGTCTGTTGTTCCGGGTGAGTGTGTGTCACTGCGTGTGGTCTGGTGTTCAGGGTGAGTGTGTGTCACTGCGTGTGGTCTGTTGTTCCGGGTGAGTGTGTGTTATTGCGTGTGGTCTGGTGTTCTGGGTGAGTGTGTGTCACTGCGTGTGGTCTGGTGTTCTGGGCGAGTGTGTGTCGCTGCGTGTGGTCTTATGTTCTGGGTCAGTGTGTGTCACTGCGTGTGGTCTCATGTTCTGGGTGAGTGTGTGTCACTGTGTGTGGTCTCATGTTCTGGGTCAGTGTGTGTCAGTGCGTGTGGTCTGGTGTTCTGTGTAAGTGTGCGTCACTGTGTGGTCTGGTGCTCTGTGAGTGTGTGTCACTGCGTGTGATCTGGTGTTCAGGATGAATGTGCGTCACTGCGCGTGGTCTGGTGTTCAGGGTGAGTGTGTGTCACTGCGTGTGGTCTGTTGTTCCGGGTGAGTGTGTGTCACTGCGTGTGGTCTGGTGTTCAGGGTGAGTGTGCGTCACTGCGTGTGGGCTGTTGTTCCGGGTGAGTGTGTGTCCCTGCACGTGATCTGGTGTTCTAGGTGAGGGTGTGACACTGCGTGTGGTCTCATGTTCTGGGTGAGTGTGTGTCACGGCGCATGGTCAGGTATTCATGGTGAGTGTGTGTCACTGCACGTGGTCCTGTGTTCTGGGTGAGTGTGTGTCCCTGCACGTGATGTGGTGTTCTAGGTGAGGGTGTGACACTGCGTGTGGTCTGGTGCTCTGTGTGAGTGTGTGTCACTGCGTGTGGTCTGGTGTTCATGGTGAGTGTGTGTCACTGCGTGGTCTGGTGTTCTATGTGAGTGTGTGTCACTGCGTGTGGTCTGGTGTTCTATGTGAGTGTGTGTCACTGCATGTGGTCTGGTGTTCTGGGTGAGTGTGTGTCACTGCGTGTGGTCTGGTGTTCTAGGTGAGTGTGTGTCACTGCGTGTGGTCTGGTGTTCTTGGTGAGTGTGTGTCACTGCGTGTGATCTGGTGTTCTGGGTGAGTGTGTGTCACTGCGCGTGTCTGGTATTCAGGGTGAGTGTGTGTCACTGCGTGTGTTCTGGTGTTCTGGGTGAGTGTGTGTCACTGCGTGTGGTCTGCTGTTCTGGGCGAGTGTGTGTCACTGCATGTGATCTGGTGTTCTGGGTGAGTGTGTGTCACTGCGTGTGGTCTGGTGTTCTATTTGAGTGTGTGTCACTGCGTGTGGTCTGGTGTTCTAGGTGAGTGTGTGTCACTGCGTGTGGTCTGGTGTTATGGGTGAGTGTGTGTCACTGCGTGTGGTCTGGTGTTCTATGTGAGTGTGTGTCACTTCTTGTGGTCTGGTGTTCTAGGTGAGTGTGTGTCACTGCGTGTGGTCTGGTGTTCTGGGTGAGTGTGTGTCACAGCGTGTTATATGGTGTTCTGGGTGTGTGTGTGTCACTGCGCGTGGTCTGGTGTTCTGGGTGAGTGTGTGTCACTGCGTGTGGTCTGGTGTTCTATGTGAGTGTGTGTCACTGCGTCTGGTCTGGTGTTCATGGTGAGTGTGTGTCACTGCGTGTGGTCTGGTGTTCATGGTGAGTGTGTGTCACTGCGTGGTCTGGTGTTCTATGTGAGTGTGTGTCACTGCGTGTGTTCTGGTGTTCTGGGTGAGTGTGTGTCACTGCGTGTGGTCTGGTGTTCTGGGTGAGTGTGTGTCACTGCGTGTTGGCTGGTGTTCTGAGTGAGTGTGCGTCACTGCGTGTGGTCTGGTGTTCTGGGTGAGTGTGTGTCACTGCATGTGGTCTGGTGTTCTGGGTCAGTGTGTGTCACTGCGTGTTGGCTGGTGTTCTGGGTGAGTGTGTGTCACTCAGTGTGGTCTGGTGTTCTGGGTGAGTGTGTGCCACTGCGTGTGGTCTGGTGCTCTGTGTGAGTGTGTGTCACTGCGTGTGGTCTGGTGTTCTGGGTGAGTGTGTGTCACTGCGTGTGGTCTGGTGTTCTGGGTGAGTGTGTGTCACTGCGTGTGGTCTGGTTTTCAGGGTGAGTGTGTGTCACTGCGTGTGGTCTGGTGTTCTGGGTGAGTGTGTGTCACTGCGTGTGGTCTGGTGTTCAGGGTGAGTGTGCGTCACTGTGTGTGGTCTGGTGTTCAGGGTCAGTGTGTGTCACTGCGCGTGGTCTGGTGTTCAGGGTGAATGTGTGTCACTGCGCTTGGTCTGGTGTTCAGGGTGAGTGTGTGTCACTGCGCGTGGTCTGGTGTTAAGCGTGAGTGTGTGTCACTGCACGTGGTCTGGTGTTCAGGGTGAGTGTGTGTCACTGCGTGTGGTCTCATGTTCTGGGTGAGTGTGTGTCACTGTGTGTGGTCTCATGTTCTGGGTCAGTGTGTGTCACTGCGTGTGGTCTGGTGTTCTGTGAGTGTGTGTCACTGCGTGTGATCTGGTGTTCAGGATGAGTCTGCGTCACTGCGCGTGGTCTGGTGTTCAGGGTGAGTGTGTGTCACTGCGTGTGGTCTGTTGTTCCGGGTGAGTGTGTGTCACTGCGTGTGGTCTGGTGTTCAGGGTGAGTGTGCGTCACTGCGTGTGGGCTGTTGTTCCGGGTGAGTGTGTGTCACTGCGTGTGGTCTGGTGTTAAGGGTGAATGTGTGTCACTGCGTGTGGTCTGGTGTTCAGGGTGAGTGTGTGTCACTGCGCTTGGTCTGGTGTTAAGGGTGAGTGTGTGTCAATGTGTGTGGTCTCGTGTTCTGGGTGAGTGTGTGTCCCTGCACGTGATCTGGTGTTCTAGGTGAGGGTGTGACACTGCGTGTGGTCTCATGTTCTGGGTGAGTGTGTGTCACGGTGCATGGTCAGGTATTCATGGTGAGTGTGTGTCACTGCACGTGGTCCTGTGTTCTGGGTGAGTGTGTGTCCCTGTACGTGATGTGGTGTTCTAGGTGAGGGTGTGACACTGCGTGTGGTCTGGTGCTCTGTGTGAGTGTGTGTCACTGCGTGTGGTCTGGTGTTCATGGTGAGTGTGTGTCACTGCGTGGTCTGGTGTTCTATGTGAGTGTGTGTCACTGCGTGTGGTCTGGTGTTCTATGTGAGTGTGTGTCACTGCATGTGGTCTGGTGTTCTGGGTGAGTGTGTGTCACTGCGTGTGGTCTGGTGTTCTAGGTGAGTGTGTGTCACTGCGTGTGGTCTGGTGTTCTTGGTGAGTGTGTGTCACTGCGTGTGATCTGGTGTTCTGGGTGAGTGTGTGTCACTGCGCGTGTCTGGTATTCAGGGTGAGTGTGTGTCACTGCGTGTGTTCTGGTGTTCTGGGTGAGTGTGTGTCACTGCGTGTGGTCTGGTGTTCTGGGCGAGTGTGTGTCACTGCATGTGATCTGGTGTTCTGGGTGAGTGTATGTCACTGCGTGTGGTCTGGTGTTCTATTTGAGTGTGTGTCACTGCGTGTGGTCTGGTGTTCTAGGTGAGTGTGTGTCACTGCGTGTGGTCTGGTGTTATGGGTGAGTGTGTGTCACTGCGTGTGGTCTGGTGTTCTATGTGAGTGTGTGTCACTTCTTGTGGTCTGGTGTTCTAGGTGAGTGTGTGTCACTGCGTGTGGTCTGGTGTTCTGGGTGAGTGTGTGTCACAGCGTGTTATATGGTGTTCTGGGTGTGTGTGTGTCACTGCGCGTGGTCTGGTGTTCTGGGTGAGTGTGTGTCACTGCGTGTGGTCTGGTGTTCTATGTGAGTGTGTGTCACTGCGTCTGGTCTGGTGTTCATGGTGAGTGTGTGTCACTGCGTGTGGTCTGGGGTTCTAGGTGAGTGTGTGTCACAGCGTGTGGTCTGGTGTTCTGGGTGAGTGTGTGTCACTGCGCGTGGTCTGGTGTTCTGGGTGAGTGTGTGTCACTGCGTGTGGTCTGGTGTTCTATGTGAGTGTGTGTCACTGCGTGTGGTCTGGTGTTCTTTGTGAGTGTGTGTCACTGCGTGTGGTCTGGTGTTCATGGTGAGTGTGTGTCACTGCGTGGTCTGGTGTTCTATGTGAGTGTGTGTCACTGCGTGTGGTCTAGTTTTCTGGGTGAGTGTGTGCCACCTGCGTGTGGTCTGGTGTTCAAGGTGAGTGTGTGTCACTGCGTGTGGTCTGGTGTTCTAGGTGAGTGTGTGTCACTGCGTGTGGTCTGGTGTTCAGGGTGAGTGTTTGTCAATGCGCCTGCTCTAGTGTTCTGGGTGAGCGTGTGTCACTGCGTGTGGTCTGGTGTTCTATGTGAGTGTGAGTGTCACTGCGTGTCGTCTGGTATTCTCTGTGAGTGTGTGTCACTGCGTGTGGTCTGGTGTTCTATGTGAATGTGTGTCACTGCGTGTGGTCTGGTGTTCATGGTGAGTGTGTGTCACTGCGTGCTCTGGTGTTCTATGTGAGTGTGTGTCACTGCGTGTGGTCTGGTGTTCTGGGTGAGTGTGTGTCACTGCGTGTGGTCTGCTGTTCTAGGTGAGTGTGTGTCACAGCGTGTGGTTTGGTGTTCTGGGTGAGTGTGTGTCACTGCGTGTGGTCTGGTGTTCTATGTGAGTGTGTGTCACTGCGTGTGGTCTGGTGTTCTTGGTGAGTGTGTGTCACTGCGTGTGATCTGGTGTTCTGGGTGAGTGTGTGTCACTGTGCGTGGTCGGGTGTTCTGGGTGAGTGTGTGTCACTGCGTGTGGTCTGGTGTTCTATGTGAGTGTGTGTCACTGCGTGTGGTCTAGTGTTCTGGGTGAGTGTGTGTCACTGCGTGTGGTCTGGTGTTCAGGGTGAGTGTGCGTCACTGCGTGTGGTCTGGTGTTCAGGGTGAGTGTGTGTCACTGCGCGTGGTCTGGTGTTCAGGGTGAATGTGTGTCACTGCGCTTGGTCTGGTGTTCAGGGTGAGTGTGTGTCACTGCGCGTGGTCTGGTGTTAAGGGTGAGTGTGTGTCACTGCACGTGGTCTGGTGTTCAGGGTGAGTGTGTGTCACTGTGCTTGGTCTGGTGATAAGGGTGAGTGTGTGTCAATTCGCGTGGTCTGGTGTTCAGGGTGAGTGTGTGTCATTGCGTGTGGTCTGGTGTTCTGGGTGAGTGTGTGTCACTGCGTGTGGTCTGGTGTTCTGGGTCAGTGTGTGTCGCTGCGTGTGGTCTCATGTTCTGGGTCAGTGTGTGTCACTGCGTGTGGTCTCATGTTCTGGGTGAGTGTGTGTCGCTGCGTGTGGTCTCATGTTCTGGGTCAGTGTGTGTCACTGCGTGTGGTCTCATGTTCTGGGTGAGTGTGTGTCACTGCGTGTGGTTTCATGTTCTGGGTCAGTGTGTGTCACTGCGTGTGGTCTGGTGTTCTGGGTGAGTGTGCGTCACTGTGTGGTCTGGTGCTCTGTGAGTGTGTGTCACTGCGTGTGGTCTGTTGTTCCGGGTGAGTGTGTGTCACTGCGTGTGGTCTGGTGTTCAGGGTGAGTGTGTGTCACTGCGTGTGGTCTGTTGTTCCGGGTGAGTGTGTGTTATTGCGTGTGGTCTGGTGTTCTGGGTGAGTGTGTGTCACTGCGTGTGGTCTGGTGTTCTGGGCGAGTGTGTGTCGCTGCGTGTGGTCTTATGTTCTGGGTCAGTGTGTGTCACTGCGTGTGGTCTCATGTTCTGGGTGAGTGTGTGTCACTGTGTGTGGTCTCATGTTCTGGGTCAGTGTGTGTCAGTGCGTGTGGTCTGGTGTTCTGTGTAAGTGTGCGTCACTGTGTGGTCTGGTGCTCTGTGAGTGTGTGTCACTGCGTGTGATCTGGTGTTCAGGATGAATGTGCGTCACTGCGCGTGGTCTGGTGTTCAGGGTGAGTGTGTGTCACTGCGTGTGGTCTGTTGTTCCGGGTGAGTGTGTGTCACTGCGTGTGGTCTGGTGTTCAGGGTGAGTGTGCGTCACTGCGTGTGGGCTGTTGTTCCGGGTGAGTGTGTGTCCCTGCACGTGATCTGGTGTTCTAGGTGAGGGTGTGACACTGCGTGTGGTCTCATGTTCTGGGTGAGTGTGTGTCACGGCGCATGGTCAGGTATTCATGGTGAGTGTGTGTCACTGCACGTGGTCCTGTGTTCTGGGTGAGTGTGTGTCCCTGCACGTGATGTGGTGTTCTAGGTGAGGGTGTGACACTGCGTGTGGTCTGGTGCTCTGTGTGAGTGTGTGTCACTGCGTGTGGTCTGGTGTTCATGGTGAGTGTGTGTCACTGCGTGGTCTGGTGTTCTATGTGAGTGTGTGTCACTGCGTGTGGTCTGGTGTTCTATGTGAGTGTGTGTCACTGCATGTGGTCTGGTGTTCTGGGTGAGTGTGTGTCACTGCGTGTGGTCTGGTGTTCTAGGTGAGTGTGTGTCACTGCGTGTGGTCTGGTGTTCTTGGTGAGTGTGTGTCACTGCGTGTGATCTGGTGTTCTGGGTGAGTGTGTGTCACTGCGCGTGTCTGGTATTCAGGGTGAGTGTGTGTCACTGCGTGTGTTCTGGTGTTCTGGGTGAGTGTGTGTCACTGCGTGTGGTCTGCTGTTCTGGGCGAGTGTGTGTCACTGCATGTGATCTGGTGTTCTGGGTGAGTGTGTGTCACTGCGTGTGGTCTGGTGTTCTATTTGAGTGTGTGTCACTGCGTGTGGTCTGGTGTTCTAGGTGAGTGTGTGTCACTGCGTGTGGTCTGGTGTTATGGGTGAGTGTGTGTCACTGCGTGTGGTCTGGTGTTCTATGTGAGTGTGTGTCACTTCTTGTGGTCTGGTGTTCTAGGTGAGTGTGTGTCACTGCGTGTGGTCTGGTGTTCTGGGTGAGTGTGTGTCACAGCGTGTTATATGGTGTTCTGGGTGTGTGTGTGTCACTGCGCGTGGTCTGGTGTTCTGGGTGAGTGTGTGTCACTGCGTGTGGTCTGGTGTTCTATGTGAGTGTGTGTCACTGCGTCTGGTCTGGTGTTCATGGTGAGTGTGTGTCACTGCGTGTGGTCTGGTGTTCATGGTGAGTGTGTGTCACTGCGTGGTCTGGTGTTCTATGTGAGTGTGTGTCACTGCGTGTGTTCTGGTGTTCTGGGTGAGTGTGTGTCACTGCGTGTGGTCTGGTGTTCTGGGTGAGTGTGTGTCACTGCGTGTTGGCTGGTGTTCTGAGTGAGTGTGCGTCACTGCGTGTGGTCTGGTGTTCTGGGTGAGTGTGTGTCACTGCATGTGGTCTGGTGTTCTGGGTCAGTGTGTGTCACTGCGTGTTGGCTGGTGTTCTGGGTGAGTGTGTGTCACTCAGTGTGGTCTGGTGTTCTGGGTGAGTGTGTGCCACTGCGTGTGGTCTGGTGCTCTGTGTGAGTGTGTGTCACTGCGTGTGGTCTGGTGTTCTGGGTGAGTGTGTGTCACTGCGTGTGGTCTGGTGTTCTGGGTGAGTGTGTGTCACTGCGTGTGGTCTGGTTTTCAGGGTGAGTGTGTGTCACTGCGTGTGGTCTGGTGTTCTGGGTGAGTGTGTGTCACTGCGTGTGGTCTGGTGTTCAGGGTGAGTGTGCGTCACTGTGTGTGGTCTGGTGTTCAGGGTCAGTGTGTGTCACTGCGCGTGGTCTGGTGTTCAGGGTGAATGTGTGTCACTGCGCTTGGTCTGGTGTTCAGGGTGAGTGTGTGTCACTGCGCGTGGTCTGGTGTTAAGCGTGAGTGTGTGTCACTGCACGTGGTCTGGTGTTCAGGGTGAGTGTGTGTCACTGCGTGTGGTCTCATGTTCTGGGTGAGTGTGTGTCACTGTGTGTGGTCTCATGTTCTGGGTCAGTGTGTGTCACTGCGTGTGGTCTGGTGTTCTGTGAGTGTGTGTCACTGCGTGTGATCTGGTGTTCAGGATGAGTCTGCGTCACTGCGCGTGGTCTGGTGTTCAGGGTGAGTGTGTGTCACTGCGTGTGGTCTGTTGTTCCGGGTGAGTGTGTGTCACTGCGTGTGGTCTGGTGTTCAGGGTGAGTGTGCGTCACTGCGTGTGGGCTGTTGTTCCGGGTGAGTGTGTGTCACTGCGTGTGGTCTGGTGTTAAGGGTGAATGTGTGTCACTGCGTGTGGTCTGGTGTTCAGGGTGAGTGTGTGTCACTGCGCTTGGTCTGGTGTTAAGGGTGAGTGTGTGTCAATGTGTGTGGTCTCGTGTTCTGGGTGAGTGTGTGTCCCTGCACGTGATCTGGTGTTCTAGGTGAGGGTGTGACACTGCGTGTGGTCTCATGTTCTGGGTGAGTGTGTGTCACGGTGCATGGTCAGGTATTCATGGTGAGTGTGTGTCACTGCACGTGGTCCTGTGTTCTGGGTGAGTGTGTGTCCCTGTACGTGATGTGGTGTTCTAGGTGAGGGTGTGACACTGCGTGTGGTCTGGTGCTCTGTGTGAGTGTGTGTCACTGCGTGTGGTCTGGTGTTCATGGTGAGTGTGTGTCACTGCGTGGTCTGGTGTTCTATGTGAGTGTGTGTCACTGCGTGTGGTCTGGTGTTCTATGTGAGTGTGTGTCACTGCATGTGGTCTGGTGTTCTGGGTGAGTGTGTGTCACTGCGTGTGGTCTGGTGTTCTAGGTGAGTGTGTGTCACTGCGTGTGGTCTGGTGTTCTTGGTGAGTGTGTGTCACTGCGTGTGATCTGGTGTTCTGGGTGAGTGTGTGTCACTGCGCGTGTCTGGTATTCAGGGTGAGTGTGTGTCACTGCGTGTGTTCTGGTGTTCTGGGTGAGTGTGTGTCACTGCGTGTGGTCTGGTGTTCTGGGCGAGTGTGTGTCACTGCATGTGATCTGGTGTTCTGGGTGAGTGTATGTCACTGCGTGTGGTCTGGTGTTCTATTTGAGTGTGTTTCACTGCGTGTGGTCTGGTGTTCTAGGTGAGTGTGTGTCACTGCGTGTGGTCTGGTGTTATGGGTGAGTGTGTGTCACTGCGTGTGGTCTGGTGTTCTATGTGAGTGTGTGTCACTTCTTGTGGTCTGGTGTTCTAGGTGAGTGTGTGTCACTGCGTGTGGTCTGGTGTTCTGGGTGAGTGTGTGTCACAGCGTGTTATATGGTGTTCTGGGTGTGTGTGTGTCACTGCGCGTGGTCTGGTGTTCTGGGTGAGTGTGTGTCACTGCGTGTGGTCTGGTGTTCTATGTGAGTGTGTGTCACTGCGTCTGGTCTGGTGTTCATGGTGAGTGTGTGTCACTGCGTGTGGTCTGGGGTTCTAGGTGAGTGTGTGTCACAGCGTGTGGTCTGGTGTTCTGGGTGAGTGTGTGTCACTGCGCGTGGTCTGGTGTTCTGGGTGAGTGTGTGTCACTGCGTGTGGTCTGGTGTTCTATGTGAGTGTGTGTCACTGCGTGTGGTCTGGTGTTCTTTGTGAGTGTGTGTCACTGCGTGTGGTCTGGTGTTCATGGTGAGTGTGTGTCACTGCGTGGTCTGGTGTTCTATGTGAGTGTGTGTCACTGCGTGTGGTCTAGTTTTCTGGGTGAGTGTGTGCCACCTGCGTGTGGTCTGGTGTTCAAGGTGAGTGTGTGTCACTGCGTGTGGTCTGGTGTTCTAGGTGAGTGTGTGTCACTGCGTGTGGTCTGGTGTTCAGGGTGAGTGTTTGTCAATGCGCCTGCTCTAGTGTTCTGGGTGAGCGTGTGTCACTGCGTGTGGTCTGGTGTTCTATGTGAGTGTGAGTGTCACTGCGTGTCGTCTGGTATTCTCTGTGAGTGTGTGTCACTGCGTGTGGTCTGGTGTTCTATGTGAATGTGTGTCACTGCGTGTGGTCTGGTGTTCATGGTGAGTGTGTGTCACTGCGTGCTCTGGTGTTCTATGTGAGTGTGTGTCACTGCGTGTGGTCTGGTGTTCTGGGTGAGTGTGTGTCACTGCGTGTGGTCTGCTGTTCTAGGTGAGTGTGTGTCACAGCGTGTGGTTTGGTGTTCTGGGTGAGTGTGTGTCACTGCGTGTGGTCTGGTGTTCTATGTGAGTGTGTGTCACTGCGTGTGGTCTGGTGTTCTTGGTGAGTGTGTGTCACTGCGTGTGATCTGGTGTTCTGGGTGAGTGTGTGTCACTGTGCGTGGTCGGGTGTTCTGGGTGAGTGTGTGTCACTGCGTGTGTTCTGGTGTTCTATGTGAGTGTGTGTCACTGCGTGTGGTCTGGTGTTCTCGGTGAGTGTGTGTCACTGCGTGTGATCTGGTGTTCTGGGTGAGTGTGTGTCACTGCGTGTGGTCTGGTGTTCTATGTGAGTGTGTGTCACTGCATGTGGTCTGGTATTCTGGGTGAGTGTGTGTCATAGCGTGTGATATGGTGTTCTGGGTGAGTGTATGTCACTGCGCGTGGTCTGGTGTTCTGGGTGAGTGTGTGTCACTGTGTGTGGTCTGGTGTTCTGTGTGAGTGTGTGTCACTGCGTGTGTTCTGTTGTTCTGGGTGAGTGTGTGTCACTGCGTGTGGTCTGGTGTTCAGGGTGAGTGTGTGTCACTGCGCGTGGTCTGGTGTTCTGGGTCAGTGTGTGTCACTGTGTCTCGTCTGGTATTCTGGGCGAGTGTGTGTCACTGCGTGTGGTCTGGTGTTCAGGGTGAGTGTGTGTCACTGCGCGTGGTCTGGTGTTCTGGCCGAGTGTGTGTCACTGCGTGTGGTCTGGTGTTCAGGGTGAGTGTGTGTCACTGCGTGTGGTCTGTTGTTCTGGGTGAGTGTGTGTCACTGCGTGTGGTCTGGTGTTCTGGGCGAGTGTGTGTCACTGCGTGTGGTCTGGTGTTCAGGGTGAGTCTGTGTTACTGCGCGTGGTCTGGTGTTCAGGGTGAGTGTGTGTCACTGCGTGTGGTCTCATGTTCTGGGTGAGGGTGTGTCACTGCGTGTGGTCTGGTGTTCTGGGTGAGTGTGTGTCACTGCGTGTGGTCTGGTGCTCTGTGAGTGTGTGTCACAGCGTGTGGTCTGGTGTTCTCGGTGAGTGTGCGTCACTGGGTGGTCTGGTGCTCTGTGAGTGTGTGTCACTGCGTGTGGGCTGGTGTTCTGGGTGAGTGTGTGTCACTGCGTGTGGTCTGGTGTTCAGGGTGAGTGTGTGTCACTGCGCGTGGTCTGGTGTTCTGGGTGAGTGTGTGTCACTGCGTGTGGTCTCATGTTCTGGGTGAGTGTGTGTCACTGCGTGTGGTCTGGTGTTCTGGCTGAGTGTGTGTCACTGCGTGTGGTCTCATGTTCTGGGTGAGTGTGTGTCACTACGTGTGGTCTGGTGTTCTCGGTGAGTGTGTGTAACTGCGCGTGGTCTAGTGTTCTGGGTGAGCGTGTGTCATTGCGTGTGATCCCCCTTCAAACAGATCACAGAGAGAGATCCCTTCTTCACACAGTGATCAGTGAGAGAGAGAGAGACACATCCCTCCTTCACACAGTGATCAGTGAGAGAGACACACATCCCTCCTTCACACAGTGATCAGTGAGAGAGAGAGAGACACATCCCTCCTTCACACAGTGATCAGTGAGAGAGAGAGAGAGACACATCCCTCCTTCACACAGTGATCAGTGAGAGAGAGAGAGACACATCCCTCCTTCACACAGTGATCAGTGAGATTTAGAGAGAGACACATCCCTCCTTCACACAGTGATCAGTGAGAGAGAGAGAGACACATCCCTCCTTCACACAGAGATCAGTGAGAGAGAGACACATCCCTCCTTCACACAGTGATCAGTGAAAGAGAGAGACACATCCCTCCTTCACACAGTGATCAGTGAGAGAGAGAGAGACACATCCCTCCTTCACACAGTGATCAGTGAGAGAGAGAGAGACACATCCCTCCTTCACACAGAGATCAGTGAGAGAGAGACACATCCCTCCTTCACACAGTGATCAATGAGAGAGAGAGAGAGACACATCCCTCCTTCACACAGTGATCAGTGAGAGAGAGAGAGACACATCCCTCCTTCACACAGTGATCAGTGAGAGAGAGAGAGACATCCCTCCTTCACACAGTGATCCTTGAGAGAGAGAGAGACACATCCCTCCTTCACACAGTGATCAGTGAGAGAGAGAGAAACACATCCCTCCTTCACACAGTGATCAGTGAGAGAGAGAGACACATCCCTCCTTCACACAGTGATCAGTGAGAGAGAGAGAGACACATCCCTCCTTCACACAGTGATCAGTGAGAGAGAGACACATCCCTCCTTCACACAGTGATCAGTGAGAGAGAGAGTGACACATCCCTCCTTCACACAGTGATCAGTGAGAGAGAGACACATCCCTCCTTCACACAGTGATCAGTGAGAGAGAGAGACACACATCCCTCCTTCACACAGTGATCAGTGAAAGAGAGAGAGACACATCCCTCCTTCACACAGTGATCAGTGAGAGAGAGAGAGACACATCCCTCCTTCACACAGTGATCAGTGAGAGAGAGAGAGACACATCCCTCCTTCACACAGTGATCAGTGAGAGAGAGGCACATCCCTCCTTCACACAGTGATCAGTGAGAGAGAGAGAGACATCCCTCCTTCACACAGTGATCAGTGAGAGAGAGAGAGAGACACATCCCTCCTTCACACAGTGATCAGTGACAGAGAGAGACACACATCCCTCCTTCACACAGTGATCAGTGAGAGAGAGAGAGAGACACATCCCTCCTTCACACAGTGATCAGTGAGAGAGAGACACATCCCTCCTTCACACAGTGATCAGTGAGAGAGAGAGACACATCCCTGCTTCACACAGTGATCAGTGAGAGAGAGAGAGACACATCCCTCCTTCACACAGTGATCAGTCAGAGAGAGAGAGACACATCCCTCCTTCACACAGTGATCAGCGAGAGAGAGAGAGACATCCCTCCTTCACACAGTGATCAGTGAGAGAGAGAGAGACATCCCTCCTTCACACAGTGATCAGTGAGAGAGAGAGACACATCCCTCCTTCACACAGTGATCAGTCAGAGAGAGAGACACATCCCTCCTTAACACAGTGGTCAGTGAGAGAGAGAGAGACATCCCTCCTTCACACAGTGATCAGTGAGAGAGAGAGACACATCCCTACTTCACACACTG
The DNA here is from genome assembly GCF_964194155.1 of Cetorhinus maximus. NCBI lineage: Eukaryota > Metazoa > Chordata > Chondrichthyes > Lamniformes > Cetorhinidae > Cetorhinus > Cetorhinus maximus. The sequence continues at coordinate 181,188 of NW_027596477.1, forward strand.
ATCAGTGAGAGAGAGAGACACATCCCTACTTCACACAGTGATCAGTGAGAGAGAGAGAGACATCCCTCCTTCACACAGTGATCAGTGAGAGAGAGAGAGACACATCCCTCCTTCACACAGTGATCAGTGAGAGAGAGAGAGACACATCCCTCCTTCACACAGAGATCAGTGAGAGAGAGAGAGACACATCCCTCCTTCACACAGAGATCAGTGAGAGAGAGACACACCCCTCCTTCACACAGTGATCAGTGAGAGAGAGAGAGAGACACATCCCTCCTTCACACAGTGATCAGTGAGAGGGAGAGACATATCCCTCCTTCACACAGTGATCAGTGAGAGAGAGAGAGACACATCCCTCCTTCACACAGTGATTAGTGAGAGAGAGAGAGACCCATCCCTCCTTCACACAGTGATCAGTGAAAGAGAGAGAGACGCATCCCTCCTTCACACAGTGATCAGTGAGAGAGAGACACATCCCTCCTTCACACAGTGACAGTGAGAGAGAGAGAGAGAGAGACATCCCTCCTTCACACAGTGATCAGTGAGAGGGAGAGACATATCCCTCCTTCACACAGTGATCAGTGAGAGAGAGAGAGACACATCCCTCCTTCACACAGTGATCAGTGAGAGAGAGAGAGACACATCCCTCCTTCACACAGTGATCAGTGAGAGAGAGAGAGACACATCCCTCCTTCACACAGAGATCAGTGAGAGAGAGACACATCCCTCCTTCACACAGTGATCAATGAGAGAGAGAGAGAGACACATCCCTCCTTCACACAGTGATCAGTGAGAGAGAGAGAGACACATCCCTCCTTCACACAGTGATCAGTGAGAGAGAGAGAGACATCCCTCCTTCACACAGTGATCCTTGAGAGAGAGAGAGACACATCCCTCCTTCACACAGTGATCAGTGAGAGAGAAACACATCCCTCCTTCACACAGTGATCAGTGAGAGAGAGAGACACATCCCTCCTTCACACAGTGATCAGTGAGAGAGAGAGAGACACATCCCTCCTTCACACAGTGATCAGTGAGAGAGAGACACATCCCTCCTTCACACAGTGATCAGTGAGAGAGAGAGTGACACATCCCTCCTTCACACAGTGATCAGTGAGAGAGAGACACATCCCTCCTTCACACAGTGATCAGTGAGAGAGAGAGACACACATCCCTCCTTCACACAGTGATCAGTGAAAGAGAGAGAGACACATCCCTCCTTCACACAGTGATCAGTGAGAGAGAGAGAGACACATCCCTCCTTCACACAGTGATCAGTGAGAGAGAGAGAGACACATCCCTCCTTCACACAGTGATCAGTGAGAGAGAGGCACATCCCTCCTTCACACAGTGATCAGTGAGAGAGAGAGAGACATCCCTCCTTCACACAGTGATCAGTGAGAGAGAGAGAGAGACACATCCCTCCTTCACACAGTGATCAGTGACAGAGAGAGACACACATCCCTCCTTCACACAGTGATCAGTGAGAGAGAGAGAGAGAGACACATCCCTCCTTCACACAGTGATCAGTGAGAGAGAGACACATCCCTCCTTCACACAGTGATCAGTGAGAGAGAGAGACACATCCCTGCTTCACACAGTGATCAGTGAGAGAGAGAGAGACACATCCCTCCTTCACACAGTGATCAGTCAGAGAGAGAGAGACACATCCCTCCTTCACACAGTGATCAGTGAGAGAGAGAGAGACATCCCTCCTTCACACAGTGATCAGTGAGAGAGAGAGAGACATCCCTCCTTCACACAGTGATCAGTGAGAGAGAGAGACACATCCCTCCTTCACACAGTGATCAGTCAGAGAGAGAGACACATCCCTCCTTCACACAGTGGTCAGTGAGAGAGAGAGAGACATCCCTCCTTCACACAGTGATCAGTGAGAGAGAGAGACACATCCCTACTTCACACACTGATCAGTGAGAGAGAGAGACACATCCCTCCTTCACACAGTGATCAGTGAGAGAGAGAGAGACATCCCTCCTTCACACAGTGATCAGTGAGAGAGAGAGAGACACATCCCTCCTTCACACAGTGATCAGTGAGAGAGAGAGAGACACATCCCTCCTTCACACAGAGATCAGTGAGAGAGAGAGAGACACATCCCTCCTTCACACAGAGATCAGTGAGAGAGAGACACACCCCTCCTTCACACAGTGATCAGTGAGAGAGAGAGAGAGACACATCCCTCCTTCACACAGTGATCAGTGAGAGGGAGAGACATATCCCTCCTTCACACAGTGATCAGTGAGAGAGAGAGAGACACATCCCTCCTTCACACAGCGATTAGTGAGAGAGAGAGAGACCCATCCCTCCTTCACACAGTGATCAGTGAAAGAGAGAGAGACGCATCCCTCCTTCACACAGTGATCAGTGAGAGAGAGACACATCCCTCCTTCACACGGTGACAGTGAGAGAGAGAGAGAGAGAGACATCCCTCCTTCACACAGTGATCAGTGAGAGAGAGAGACACATCCCTCCTTCACACAGTGATCAGTGAGAGAGAGAGAGACACATCCCTCCTTCACACAGTGATCAGTGAGAGAGAGAGAGAGACACATCCCTCCTTCACACAGTGATCAGTGAGAGAGAGAGAGAGACACATCCCTCCTTCACACAGTGATCAGTGAGAGAGAGAGAGAGACATCCCTCCTTCACACAGTGATCAGTGAGAGAGACACACATCCCTCCTTTACACAGTGATCAGTGAGAGAGAGAGAGACATCCCTCCTTCACACAGTGATCAGCGAGAGAGAGAGAGACACATACCTCCTTCACACAGTGATCAATGAGAGAGAGAGAGACACATCCCTCCTTCACACAGTGATCAGTGAGAGAGAGAGACACATCCCTCCTTCACACAATGATCAGTGAGAGAGAGAGAGACATCCCTCCTTCACACAGAGATCAGTGAGAGAGAGAGAGAGACATCCCTCCTTCACACAGTGATCAGTGAGTGAGAGAGAGACACATCCCTCCTTCACACAGTGATCAGTGAGAGAGAGAGACACATCCCTCCTTCACACAGTGATCAGTGAGAGAGAGAGACACATCCCTCCATCACACAGTGATCAGTGAGAGTGAGACACATCCCTCCTTCACACAGTGATCAGTGAGAGAGAGAGAGACACATCCCTCCTTCACACATTGATCTGTGAGAGAGAGACACATCCCTCCTTGAAACAGTGATCAGTGAGAGAGAAACATCCCTCCTTCACACAGTGATCAGTGAGAGAGAGAGAGAGACACATCCCTCCTTCACACAGTGATCAGTGAGAGAGAGAGAGAGACACATCCCTCCTTCACACAGTGATCAGTGAGAGAGAGAGAGACATCCCTCCTTGACACAGTGATCAGTGAGAGAGAGACATCCCTCCTTCACACAGTGATCAATGAGAGAGAGAGACACATCCCTCCTTCACACAGTGATCAGTGAGAGAGAGACACATCCCTCCTTCACACAGTGATCAGTGAGAGAGAGAGAGACACATCCCTCCTTCACACAGTGATCAGTGAGAGAGAGAGAGACACATCCGTCCTTCACACAGTGATCAGTGAGAGAGAGAGACACATCCCTCCTTCACACAGTGATCAGTGACAGAGAGAGACACATCCCTCCTTCACACAGTGATCAGTGAGAGAGAGAGAGACAACCCTCCTTCGCACAGTGATCAGTGAGAGAGAGAGAAACACATCCCTCCTTCACACAGTGATCAGTGAGAGGGAGAGAGACACATCCCTCATTCACACAATGATCAGTGAGAGAGAGAGACACATCCCTCCTTCACACAGTGATCAGTGAGAGAGAGAGAGACACATCCCTCCTTCACACAGTGATCAGTGAGAGAGAGAGACACATCCCTCCTTCACACAGTGATCAGTGAGAGAGAGAGAGAGACACGTCCCTCCTTCACACAGTGATCACTGAGAGAGAGAGAGACACGTCCCTCCTTCACACAGTTATCAGTGAGAGAGAGAGACACATCCCTCCTTCACAGTGCTCAGTGAGAGAGAGAGACACATCCCTTCTTCACACAGTGATCAGTGAGAGAGACACATCCCTCCTTCACACAGTGATCAGTGAGAGAGAGAGACACACATCCCTCCTTCACACAGTGATCAGTGAGAGAGAGAGAGACACATCCCTCCTTCACACAGTGATCAGTGAGAGAGAGAGAGACACATCCCTCCTTCACACAGTGATCAGTGAGAGAGAGAGAGAGACACATCCCTCCTTCACACAGTGATCAGTGAGAGAGAGAGAGACATCCCTCCTTCACACAGTGATCAGTGAGAGAGAGAGACACATCCCTCCTTCACACAGTGATCAGTGAGAGAGAGAGAGACATCCCTCCTTGACACAGTGATCAGTGAGAGAGAGACATCCCTCCTTTACACAGTGATCAGTGAGAGAGAGAGAGACACATCCCTCCTTCACACAGTGATCAGTGAGAGAGAGAGACACATCCCTCTTTCACACAGTGATCAGTGAGAGAGAGAGAGACATCCCTCCTTCACACAGTGATCAGTGAGAGAGAGAGAGAGACACATCCCTCCTTCACACATTTATCAGTGAGAGAGAAACACATCCCTCCTTCACACAGTTATCAGTGAGAGAGAGAGAGACACATCCCTCCTTCATACAGTGATCAGTGAGAGAGAGAGAGACACATCCCTCCTTCACACAGTGAACAGTGAGAGAGACAGACACATCCCACCTTCACACAGTGATAAGTGAGAGTGAGACACATCCCTCCTTCACACTGTGATCAGTGAGAGAGAGAGACACATCCCTCCTTCACACATTGATCAGTGAGAGAGAGACACATCCCTCCTTCACACAGTGATCAGTGAGAGAGAGAGAGACACATCCCTCCTTCACACAGTGATCAGTGAGAGAGAGAGACACATCCCTCCTTCACACAGTGATCAGTGAGAGAGAGAGAGACACATCCCTCCTTCACACGGTGATCAGTGTGAGAGAGAGAGACACATCCCTCCTTCACACAGTGATCAGTGAGAGAGAGACATCCCTCCTTCACACAGTGATCAGTGAGAGAGAGAGAGAGACACATCCCTCCTTCACACAGTGATCCGTGAGAGAGAGAGAGACATCCCTCCTTGACACAGTGATCAGTGAGAGAGAGACATCCCTCCTTCACACAGTGATCAGTGAGAGAGAGAGAGACACATCCCTCCTTCATACAGTGATCAGTGAGAGAGAGACATCCCTCCTTCACACAGTGATCAGTGAGAGAGAGACACATCCCTCCTTCACACAGTGATCAGTGAGAGAGAGAGAAACACATCCCTCCTTCACACAGTGATCCGTGAGAGAGAGAGAGACATCCCTCCTTCACACAGTGATCAGTGAGAGAGAGAGACGCACATCCCTCCTTCACACAGTGATCAGTGAGAGAGAGAGAGACACATCCCTCCTTCACACAGTGATCAGTGAGAGAGAGAGACACATCCCTCCTTCACATACAGATCAGTGAGAGAGAGAGAGACACATCCCTCCTTCACACAGTGATCAGTAAGAGAGAGACACATCCCTCCTTCACACAGTGATCAGTGAGAGAGAGAGAGACATCCCTCCTTCACACTGTGATCAGTGAGAGAGAGAGACACATCCCTCCTTCACACAGTGATCAGTGAGAGAGAGAGAGACACATCCCTCCTTCACACAGTGATCAGTGAGAGAGAGACACATCCCTGCTTCACACAGTGATCAGTGAGAGAGAGAGAGACACATCCCTCCTTCACACAGTGATCAGTGAGAGAGAGAGAGACACATCCCTCCTTCACACAGTGATCAGTGAGAGAGAGAGAGAGAGACACATCCCTCCTTCACACAGTGATCAGTGAGAGAGAGAGAGAGAGACACATCCCTCCTTCACACAGTGATCAGTGAGAGAGAGAGACACATCCCTCCTTCACACAGTGATCAGTGAGAGAGAGAGAGAGACACGTCCCTCCTTCACACAGTGATCACTGAGAGAGAGAGAGACACATCCCTCCTTCACACAGTGATCAGTGAGAGAGAGACACATCCCTCCTTCACACAGTGATCAGTGAGAGAGAGAGAGACACATCCGTCCTTCACACAGTGATCATTGAGAGAGAGAGACACATCCCTCCTTCACACAGTGATCAGTGACAGAGAGAGACACATCCCTCCTTCACACAGTGATCAGTGAGAGAGAGAGAGACAACCCTCCTTCACACAGTGATCAGTGAGAGAGAGAGAAACACATCCCTCCTTCACACAGTGATCAGTGAGAGGGAGAGAGACACATCCCTCATTCACACAGTGATCAGTGAGAGAGAGAGAGACACATCTCTCCTTCACACAGTGATCAGTGAGAGAGAGAGACACATCCCTCCTTCACACAGTGATCAGTGAGAGAGAGAGAGACACATCCCTCCTTCACACAGTGATCAGTGAGAGAGAGAGAGAGAGACACATCCCTCCTTCACACAGTGATCAGTGAGAGAGAGAGAGAGACACATCCCTCCTTCACACAGTGATCAGTGAGAGAGAGAGACACATCCCTCCTTCACACAGTGATCAGTGAGAGAGAGAGAGAGACACGTCCCTCCTTCACACAGTGATCACTGAGAGAGAGAGAGACACATCCCTCCTTCACACAGTTATCAGTGAGAGAGAGAGACACATCCCTCCTTCACAGTGCTCAGTGAGAGAGAGAGACACATCCCTTCTTCACACAGTGATCAGTGAGAGAGACACATCCCTCCTTCACACAGTGATCAGTGAGAGAGAGAGACACACATCCCTCCTTCACACAGTGATCAGTGAGAGAGAGAGAGACACATCCCTCCTTCACACAGTGATCAGTGAGAGAGAGAGAGACACATCCCTCCTTCACACAGTGATCAGTGAGAGAGAGAGAGAGACACATCCCTCCTTCACACAGTGATCAGTGAGAGAGAGAGAGACATCCCTCCTTCACACAGTGATCAGTGAGAGAGAGAGACACATCCCTCCTTCACACAGTGATCAGTGAGAGAGAGAGAGACATCCCTCCTTGACACAGTGATCAGTGAGAGAGAGACATCCCTCCTTTACACAGTGATCAGTGAGAGAGAGAGAGACACATCCCTCCTTCACACAGTGATCAGTGAGAGAGAGAGACACATCCCTCTTTCACACAGTGATCAGTGAGAGAGAGAGAGAGACATCCCTCCTTCACACAGTGATCAGTGAGAGAGAGAGAGAGACACATCCCTCCTTCACACATTTATCAGTGAGAGAGAAACACATCCCTCCTTCACACAGTGATCAGTGAGAGAGAGAGAGACACATCCCTCCTTCATACAGTGATCAGTGAGAGAGAGAGAGACACATCCCTCCTTCACACAGTGAACAGTGAGAGAGACAGACACATCCCACCTTCACACAGTGATAAGTGAGAGTGAGACACATCCCTCCTTCACACTGTGATCAGTGAGAGAGAGAGACACATCCCTCCTTCACACATTGATCAGTGAGAGAGAGACACATCCCTCCTTCACACAGTGATCAGTGAGAGAGAGAGAGACACATCCCTCCTTCACACAGTGATCAGTGAGAGAGAGAGACACATCCCTCCTTCACACAGTGATCAGTGAGAGAGAGAGAGACACATCCCTCCTTCACACGGTGATCAGTGTGAGAGAGAGAGACACATCCCTCCTTCACACAGTGATCAGTGAGAGAGAGACATCCCTCCTTCACACAGTGATCAGTGAGAGAGAGAGAGAGACACATCCCTCCTTCACACAGTGATCCGTGAGAGAGAGAGAGACATCCCTCCTTGACACAGTGATCAGTGAGAGAGAGACATCCCTCCTTCACACAGTGATCAGTGAGAGAGAGAGAGACACATCCCTCCTTCACACAGTGATCAGTGAGAGAGAGACATCCCTCCTTCACACAGTGATCAGTGAGAGAGAGACACATCCCTCCTTCACACAGTGATCAGTGAGAGAGAGAGAAACACATCCCTCCTTCACACAGTGATCCGTGAGAGAGAGAGAGACATCCCTCCTTCACACAGTGATCAGTGAGAGAGAGAGACACACATCCCTCCTTCACACAGTGATCAGTGAGAGAGAGAGAGACACATCCCTCCTTCACACAGTGATCAGTGAGAGAGAGAGACACATCCCTCCTTCACATACAGATCAGTGAGAGAGAGAGAGACACATCCCTCCTTCACACAGTGATCAGTAAGAGAGAGACACATCCCTCCTTCACACAGTGATCAGTGAGAGAGAGAGAGACATCCCTCCTTCACACTGTGATCAGTGAGAGAGAGAGACACATCCCTCCTTCACACAGTGATCAGTGAGAGAGAGAGAGACACATCCCTCCTTCACACAGTGATCAGTGAGAGAGAGACACATCCCTCCTTCACACAGTGATCAGTGAGAGAGAGAGAGACACATCCCTCCTTCACACAGTGATCAGTGAGAGAGAGAGAGACACATCCCTCCTTCACACAGTGATCAGTGAGAGAGAGAGAGACACATCCCTCCTTCACACAGTGATCAGTGAGAGAGAGACACATCCCTCCTTCACAGTGATCAGTGAGAGAGAGAGAGAGAGAGACACATCCCTCCTTTACAGTCATCAGTGTGAGAGAGAGAGACACATCCCTCCTTCACACAGTGATCAGTGAGAGAGAGACATCCCTCCTTCACACAGTGATCAGTGAGAGAGAGAGAGAGACACATCCCTCCTTCACACAGTGATCCGTGAGAGAGAGAGAGACATCCCTCCTTGACACAGTGATCAGTGAGAGAGAGACATCCCTCCTTCACACAGTGATCAGTGAGAGAGAGAGAGACACATCCCTCCTTCACACAGTGATCAGTGAGAGAGAGACATCCCTCCTTCACACAGTGATCAGTGAGAGAGAGACACATCCCTCCTTCACACAGTGATCAGTGAGAGAGAGAGAAACACATCCCTCCTTCACACAGTGATCCGTGAGAGAGAGAGAGACATCCCTCCTTCACACAGTGATCAGTGAGAGAGAGAGACACACATCCCTCCTTCACACAGTGATCAGTGAGAGAGAGAGAGACACATCCCTCCTTCACACAGTGATCAGTGAGAGAGAGAGACACATCCCTCCTTCACATACAGATCAGTGAGAGAGAGAGAGACACATCCCTCCTTCACACAGTGATCAGTGAGAGAGAGAGACACATCCCTCCTTCACACAGTGATCAGTGAGAGAGAGAGAGACATCCCTCCTTCACACTGTGATCAGTGAGAGAGAGAGACACATCCCTCCTTCACACAGTGATCAGTGAGAGAGAGAGAGACACATCCCTCCTTCACACAGTGATCAGTGAGAGAGAGACACATCCCTCCTTCACACAGTGATCAGTGAGAGAGAGAGAGACACATCCCTCCTTCACACAGTGATCAGTGAGAGAGAGAGAGACACATCCCTCCTTCACACAGTGATCAGTGAGAGAGAGAGAGACACATCCCTCCTTCACACAGTGATCAGTGAGAGAGAGAGAGACACATCCCTCCTTCACACAGTGATCAGTGAGAGAGAGACACATCCCTCCTTCACAGTGATCAGTGAGAGAGAGAGAGAGAGAGACACATCCCTCCTTTACAGTCATCAGTGTGAGAGAGAGAGAGGCACACATCCCTCCTTCACACAGTGATCAGTGAGAGAGCGAGAGAGACATCCCTCCTTGACACAGTGATCAGTGAGAGAGAGACATCCCTCCTTCACACAGTGATCAGTGATAGAGAGAGAGACACATCCCTCCTTCACACAGTGATCAGTGAGAGAGAGAGAGACACATCCCTCCTTCACACAGTGATCAGTGAGAGAGAGAGAGAGAGAGAGACACATCCCTCCTTCACACAGTGATCAGTGAGAGAGAGAGAGACATCCCTCCTTCACACAGTGATCAGTGAGAGAGAGAGAGACATCCCTCCTTGACACAGTGATCAGTGAGAGAGAGACATCCCTCCTTCACACAGTGATCAGTGAGAGAGAGAGAGACACATCCCTCCTTCACACAGTGATCAGTGAGAGAGAGAGACACATCCCTCCTTCACACAGTGATCAGTGAGAGAGAGAGAGACATCCCTCCTTCACACAGTGATCAGTGAGAGAGAGAGAGACACATCCCTCCTTCACACAGTGATCAGTGAGAGAGAGAGACACATCCCTCCTTCACACAGTGATCAGTGAGAGAGAGAGACACATCCCTCCTTCACACAGTGATCAGTGAGAGAGAGAGAGACATCCCTCCTTCACACAGTGATCAGTGAGAGAGAGAGAGACACATCCCTCCTTCACACATTTATCAGTGAGAGAGAAACACATACCTCCTTCACACAGTGATCAGTGATAGAGAGAGAGACACATCCCTCCTTCACACAGTGATCAGTGAGAGAGAGAGAGACACATCCCTCCTTCACACAGTGATCAGTGAGAGAGAGACATCCCTCCTTCACACAGTGATCAGTGAGAGAGAGACACATCCCTCCTTCACACAGTGATCAGTGAGAGAGAGAGACACATCCCTCCTTCACACAGTGATCAGTGAGAGAGAGAGAGAGACATCCCTCCTTGACACAGTGATCAGTGAGAGAGAGACATCCCTCCTTCACACAGTGATCAGTGAGAGAGAGAGAGACACATCCCTCCTTCACACAGTGATCAGTGAGAGAGAGAGACACATCCCTCCTTCACACAGTGATCAGTGAGAGAGAGAGAGAGAGACACATCCCTCCTTCACACAGTGATCAGTGAGAGAGAGAGACACATCCCTCCTTCACACAGTGATCAGTGAGAGAGAGAGAGACATCCCTCCTTCACAAAGTGATCAGTGAGAGAGAGAGACACATCCCTCCTTCACACAGTGATCAGTGAGAGAGAGAGAGAGACACATCCCTCCTTCACACAGTGATCAGTGAGAGAGAGAGAGACACATCCCTCCTTCACACAGTGATCAGTGAGAGAGAGAGAGAGGCACATCCCTCCTTCACACAGTGATCAGTGAGAGAGAGAGAGACACATCCCTCCTTCACACAGTGATCAGTAAGAGAGAGAGACACATCCATCCTTCACACAGTGATCAGTGAGAGAGAGACACATCCCTCCTTCACACAGTGATCAGTGAGAGAGAGAGAAACACATCCCTCCTTCACACAGTGATCCGTGAGAGAGAGAGAGACATCCCTCCTTCACACAGTGATCAGTGAGAGAGAGAGACACACATCCCTCCTTCACACAGTGATCAGTGAGAGAGAGAGAGACACATCCCTCCTTCACACAGTGATCAGTGAGAGAGAGAGACACATCCCTCCTTCACATACAGATCAGTGAGAGAGAGAGAGACACATCCCTCCTTCACACAGTGATCAGTAAGAGAGAGACACATCCCTCCTTCACACAGTGATCAGTGAGAGAGAGAGAGACATCCCTCCTTCACACAGTGATCAGTGAGAGAGAGAGACACATCCCTCCTTCACACAGTGATCAGTGAGAGAGAGAGAGACAAATCCCTCCTTCACACAGTGATCAGTGAGAGAGAGGGAGACACATCCCTCCTTCACACAGTGATCAGTGAGAGAGAGAGACACATCCCTCCTTCACACAGTGATCAGTGAGAGAGAGAGAGACACATCCCTCCTTCACACAGTGATCAGTGAGAGAGAGAGAGACACATCCCTCCTTTACAGTCATCAGTGTGAGAGAGAGAGAGACACACATCCCTCCTTCACACAGTGATCAGTGAGAGAGAGAGACACATCCCTCCTTCACACAGTGATCAGTGAGAGAGAGAGACACATCCCTCCTTCACACAGTGATCAGTGAGAGAGAGAGAGACATCCCTCCTTCACACTGTGATCAGTGAGAGAGAGAGACACATCCCTCCTTCACACAGTGATCAGTGAGAGAGAGAGAGACACATCCCTCCTTCACACAGTGATCAGTGAGAGAGAGACACATCCCTCCTTCACACAGTGATCAGTGAGAGAGAGAGAGACACATCCCTCCTTCACACAGTGATCAGTGAGAGAGAGAGAGACACATCCCTCCTTCACACAGTGATCAGTGAGAGAGAGAGAGACACATCCCTCCTTCACACAGTGATCAGTGAGAGAGAGAGAGACACATCCCTCCTTCACACAGTGATCAGTGAGAGAGAGACACATCCCTCCTTCACAGTGATCAGTGAGAGAGAGAGAGAGAGAGACACATCCCTCCTTTACAGTCATCAGTGTGAGAGAGAGAGAGGCACACATCCCTCCTTCACACAGTGATCAGTGAGAGAGCGAGAGAGACATCCCTCCTTGACACAGTGATCAGTGAGAGAGAGACATCCCTCCTTCACACAGTGATCAGTGATAGAGAGAGAGACACATCCCTCCTTCACACAGTGATCAGTGAGAGAGAGAGAGACACATCCCTCCTTCACACAGTGATCAGTGAGAGAGAGAGAGAGAGAGAGACACATCCCTCCTTCACACAGTGATCAGTGAGAGAGAGAGAGACATCCCTCCTTCACACAGTGATCAGTGAGAGAGAGAGAGACATCCCTCCTTGACACAGTGATCAGTGAGAGAGAGACATCCCTCCTTCACACAGTGATCAGTGAGAGAGAGAGAGACACATCCCTCCTTCACACAGTGATCAGTGAGAGAGAGAGACACATCCCTCCTTCACACAGTGATCAGTGAGAGAGAGAGAGACATCCCTCCTTCACACAGTGATCAGTGAGAGAGAGAGAGACACATCCCTCCTTCACACAGTGATCAGTGAGAGAGAGAGACACATCCCTCCTTCACACAGTGATCAGTGAGAGAGAGAGACACATCCCTCCTTCACACAGTGATCAGTGAGAGAGAGAGAGACATCCCTCCTTCACACAGTGATCAGTGAGAGAGAGAGAGACACATCCCTCCTTCACACATTTATCAGTGAGAGAGAAACACATACCTCCTTCACACAGTGATCAGTGATAGAGAGAGAGACACATCCCTCCTTCACACAGTGATCAGTGAGAGAGAGAGAGACACATCCCTCCTTCACACAGTGATCAGTGAGAGAGAGACATCCCTCCTTCACACAGTGATCAGTGAGAGAGAGACACATCCCTCCTTCACACAGTGATCAGTGAGAGAGAGAGACACATCCCTCCTTCACACAGTGATCAGTGAGAGAGAGAGAGAGACATCCCTCCTTGACACAGTGATCAGTGAGAGAGAGACATCCCTCCTTCACACAGTGATCAGTGAGAGAGAGAGAGACACATCCCTCCTTCACACAGTGATCAGTGAGAGAGAGAGACACATCCCTCCTTCACACAGTGATCAGTGAGAGAGAGAGAGAGAGACACATCCCTCCTTCACACAGTGATCAGTGAGAGAGAGAGACACATCCCTCCTTCACACAGTGATCAGTGAGAGAGAGAGAGACATCCCTCCTTCACAAAGTGATCAGTGAGAGAGAGAGACACATCCCTCCTTCACACAGTGATCAGTGAGAGAGAGAGAGAGACACATCCCTCCTTCACACAGTGATCAGTGAGAGAGAGAGAGACACATCCCTCCTTCACACAGTGATCAGTGAGAGAGAGAGAGAGGCACATCCCTCCTTCACACAGTGATCAGTGAGAGAGAGAGAGACACATCCCTCCTTCACACAGTGATCAGTAAGAGAGAGAGACACATCCATCCTTCACACAGTGATCAGTGAGAGAGAGACACATCCCTCCTTCACACAGTGATCAGTGAGAGAGAGAGAAACACATCCCTCCTTCACACAGTGATCCGTGAGAGAGAGAGAGACATCCCTCCTTCACACAGTGATCAGTGAGAGAGAGAGACACACATCCCTCCTTCACACAGTGATCAGTGAGAGAGAGAGAGACACATCCCTCCTTCACACAGTGATCAGTGAGAGAGAGAGACACATCCCTCCTTCACATACAGATCAGTGAGAGAGAGAGAGACACATCCCTCCTTCACACAGTGATCAGTAAGAGAGAGACACATCCCTCCTTCACACAGTGATCAGTGAGAGAGAGAGAGACATCCCTCCTTCACACAGTGATCAGTGAGAGAGAGAGACACATCCCTCCTTCACACAGTGATCAGTGAGAGAGAGAGAGACAAATCCCTCCTTCACACAGTGATCAGTGAGAGAGAGGGAGACACATCCCTCCTTCACACAGTGATCAGTGAGAGAGAGAGACACATCCCTCCTTCACACAGTGATCAGTGAGAGAGAGAGAGACACATCCCTCCTTCACACAGTGATCAGTGAGAGAGAGAGAGACACATCCCTCCTTTACAGTCATCAGTGTGAGAGAGAGAGAGACACACATCCCTCCTTCACACAGTGATCAGTGAGAGAGAGAGACACATCCCTCCTTCACACAGTGATCAGTGAGAGATAGAGACACATCCCTCCTTCACACAGTGATCAGTGAGAGAGAGAGACACATCCCTCCTTCACACAGTGATCAGTGAGAGAGAGAGACACATCCCTCCTTCACACAGTGATCACTGAGAGAGAGAGAGACACATCCCTCCTTCACACAGTGATCAGTGAGAGAGAGAGACACATCCCTCCTTCACAGTGCTCAGTGAGAGAGAGAGACACATCCCTTCTTCACACAGTGATCAGTGAGAGAGACACATCCCTCCTTCACACAGTGATCAGTGAGAGAGAGAGAGACACATCCCTCCTTCACACAGTGATCAGTGAGAGAGAGAGAGAGAGAGACACATCCCTCCTTCACACAGTGATCAGTGAGAGAGAGAGAGACATCCCTCCTTTACAGTCATCAGTGTGAGAGAGAGAGAGACACACATCCCTCCTTCACACAGTGATCAGTGAGAGAGAGAGACACATCCCTCCTTCACACAGTGATCAGTGAGAGATAGAGACACATCCCTCCTTCACACAGTGATCAGTGAGAGAGAGAGACACATCCCTCCTTCACACAGTGATCAGTGAGAGAGAGAGACACATCCCTCCTTCACACAGTGATCAGTGAGAGAGAGAGACACATCCCTCCTTCACAGTGCTCAGTGAGAGAGAGAGACACATCCCTTCTTCACACAGTGATCAGTGAGAGAGACACATCCCTCCTTCACACAGTGATCAGTGAGAGAGAGAGAGACACATCCCTCCTTCACACAGTGATCAGTGAGAGAGAGAGAGAGACACATCCCTCCTTCACACAGTGATCAGTGAGAGAGAGAGAGAGACACATCCCTCCTTCACACAGTGATCAGTGAGAGAGAGAGACACATCCCTCCTTCACACAGTGATCAGTGAGAGAGAGAGAGACACATCCCTCCTTCACACAGTGATCAGAGAGAGAGAGAGACACATCCCTCCTTCACACAGTGATCAGTGAGAGAGAGAGAGACATCCCTCCTTCACACAGTGATCAGTGAGAGAGAGAGACACATCCCTCCTTCACACAGTGATCAGTGAGAGAGAGACATCCCTCCTTGACACAGTGATCAGTGAGAGAGAGACATCCCTCCTTCACACAGTGATCAGTGAGAGAGAGAGAGACACATCCGTCCTTCACACAGTGATCAGTGAGAGAGAGAGACACATCCCTCCTTCACACAGTGATCAGTGAGAGAGAGAGAGAGACATCCCTCCTTCACACAGTGATCAGTGAGAGAGAGAGAGATACATCCCTCCTTCACACATTTATCAGTGAGAGAGAAACACATCCCTCCTTCACACAGTGATCAGTGAGAGAGAGAGAGACACATCCCTCCTTCATACAGTGATCAGTGAGAGAGAGAGAGACACATCCCTCCTTCACACAGTGAACAGTGAGAGAGACAGACACATCCCACCTTCACACAGTGATAATTGAGAGTGAGACACATCCCTCCTTCACACTGTGATCAGTGAGAGAGAGAGACACATCCCTCCTTCACACATTGATCAGTGAGAGAGAGACACATCCCTCCTTCACACAGTGATCAGTGAGAGAGAGAGAGACACATCCCTCCTTCACACAGTGATCAGTGAGAGAGAGAGACACATCCCTCCTTCACACAGTGATCAGTGAGAGAGAGAGAGACACATCCCTCCTTCACACAGTGATCAGTGAGAGAGAGAGACACATCCCTCCTTCACACAGTGATCAGTGAGAGAGAGACATCCCTCCTTCACACAGTGATCAGTGAGAGAGAGAGAGAGACACATCCCTCCTTCACACAGTGATCCGTGAGAGAGAGAGAGACATCCCTCCTTGACACAGTGATCAGTGAGAGAGAGACATCCCTCCTTCACACAGTGATCAGTGAGAGAGAGAGAGACAGATCCCTCCTTCACACAGTGATCAGTGAGAGAGAGACATCCCTCCTTCACACAGTGATCAGTGAGAGAGAGACACATCCCTCCTTCACACAGTGATCAGTGAGAGAGAGAGAATCACATCCCTCCTTCACACAGTGATCCGTGAGAGAGAGAGAGACATCCCTCCTTCACACAGTGATCAGTGAGAGAGAGAGACACACATCCCTCCTTCACACAGTGATCAGTGAGAGAGAGAGAGACACATCCCTCCTTCACACAGTGATCAGTGAGAGAGAGAGACACATCCCTCCTTCACATACAGATCAGTGAGAGAGAGAGAGACACATCCCTCCTTCACACAGTGATCAGTAAGAGAGAGACACATCCCTCCTTCACACAGTGATCAGTGAGAGAGAGAGAGACATCCCTCCTTCACACTGTGATCAGTGAGAGAGAGAGACACATCCCTCCTTCACACAGTGATCAGTGAGAGAGAGAGAGACACATCCCTCCTTCACACAGTGATCAGTGAGAGAGAGAGAGACACATCCCTCCTTCACACAGTGATCAGTGAGAGAGAGAGACACATCCCTCCTTCACACAGTGATCAGTGAGAGAGAGAGAGACACATCCCTCCTTCACACAGTGATCAGTGAGAGAGAGAGAGACACATCCCTCCTTCACACAGTGATCAGTGAGAGAGAGAGAGACACATCCCTCCTTCACACAGTGATCAGTGAGAGAGAGACACATCCCTCCTTCACAGTGATCAGTGAGAGAGAGAGAGAGAGAGAGAGACACATCCCTCCTTTACAGTCATCAGTGTGAGAGAGAGAGAGACACACATCCCTCCTTCACACAGTGATCAGTGAGAGAGAGAGACACATCCCTCCTTCACACAGTGATCAGTGAGAGATAGAGACACATCCCTCCTTCACACAGTGATCAGTGAGAGAGAGAGACACATCCCTCCTTCACACAGTGATCAGTGAGAGAGAGAGACACATCCCTCCTTCACACAGTGATCACTGAGAGAGAGAGAGACACATCCCTCCTTGACACAGTGATCAGTGAGAGAGAGACATCCCTCCTTCACACAGTGATCAGTGAGAGAGAGAGAGACACATCCGTCCTTCACACAGTGATCAGTGAGAGAGAGAGACACATCCCTCCTTCACACAGTGATCAGTGAGAGAGAGAGAGAGACATCCCTCCTTCACACAGTGATCAGTGAGAGAGAGAGAGATACATCCCTCCTTCACACATTTATCAGTGAGAGAGAAACACATCCCTCCTTCACACAGTGATCAGTGAGAGACAGAGAGACACATCCCTCCTTCATACAGTGATCAGTGAGAGAGAGAGAGACACATCCCTCCTTCACACAGTGAACAGTGAGAGAGACAGACACATCCCACCTTCACACAGTGATAATTGAGAGTGAGACACATCCCTCCTTCACACTGTGATCAGTGAGAGAGAGAGACACATCCCTCCTTCACACATTGATCAGTGAGAGAGAGACACATCCCTCCTTCACACAGTGATCAGTGAGAGAGAGAGAGACACATCCCTCCTTCACACAGTGATCAGTGAGAGAGAGAGACACATCCCTCCTTCACACAGTGATCAGTGAGAGAGAGAGAGACACATCCCTCCTTCACACAGTGATCAGTGAGAGAGAGAGAGACACATCCCTCCTTCACACAGTGATCAGTGAGAGAGAGACATCCCTCCTTCACACAGTGATCAGTGAGAGAGAGAGAGAGACACATCCCTCCTTCACACAGTGATCCGTGAGAGAGAGAGAGACATCCCTCCTTGACACAGTGATCAGTGAGAGAGAGACATCCCTCCTTCACACAGTGATCAGTGAGAGAGAGAGAGACAGATCCCTCCTTCACACAGTGATCAGTGAGAGAGAGACATCCCTCCTTCACACAGTGATCAGTGAGAGAGAGACACATCCCTCCTTCACACAGTGATCAGTGAGAGAGAGAGAATCACATCCCTCCTTCACACAGTGATCCGTGAGAGAGAGAGAGACATCCCTCCTTCACACAGTGATCAGTGAGAGAGAGAGACACACATCCCTCCTTCACACAGTGATCAGTGAGAGAGAGAGAGACACATCCCTCCTTCACACAGTGATCAGTGAGAGAGAGAGACACATCCCTCCTTCACATACAGATCAGTGAGAGAGAGAGAGACACATCCCTCCTTCACACAGTGATCAGTAAGAGAGAGACACATCCCTCCTTCACACAGTGATCAGTGAGAGAGAGAGAGACATCCCTCCTTCACACTGTGATCAGTGAGAGAGAGAGACACATCCCTCCTTCACACAGTGATCAGTGAGAGAGAGAGAGACACATCCCTCCTTCACACAGTGATCAGTGAGAGAGAGAGAGACACATCCCTCCTTCACACAGTGATCAGTGAGAGAGAGAGACACATCCCTCCTTCACACAGTGATCAGTGAGAGAGAGAGAGACACATCCCTCCTTCACACAGTGATCAGTGAGAGAGAGAGAGACACATCCCTCCTTCACACAGTGATCAGTGAGAGAGAGAGAGACACATCCCTCCTTCACACAGTGATCAGTGAGAGAGAGACACATCCCTCCTTCACAGTGATCAGTGAGAGAGAGAGAGAGAGAGAGAGACACATCCCTCCTTTACAGTCATCAGTGTGAGAGAGAGAGAGACACACATCCCTCCTTCACACAGTGATCAGTGAGAGAGAGAGACACATCCCTCCTTCACACAGTGATCAGTGAGAGATAGAGACACATCCCTCCTTCACACAGTGATCAGTGAGAGAGAGAGACACATCCCTCCTTCACACAGTGATCAGTGAGAGAGAGAGACACATCCCTCCTTCACACAGTGATCACTGAGAGAGAGAGAGACACATCCCTCCTTCGCACAGTGATCAGTGAGAGAGAGAGACACATCCCTCCTTCACAGTGCTCAGTGAGAGAGAGACATCCCTTCTTCACACAGTGATCAGTGAGAGAGACACATCCCTCCTTCACACAGTGATCAGTGAGAGAGAGAGACACAAATCCCTCCTTCACACAGTGATCAGTGAGAGAGAGAGACACGTCCCTCCTTCACACAGTGATCAGTGAGAGAGAGAGAGACATCCCTCCTTGACACAGTGATCAGTGAGAGAGAGACATCCCTCCTTCACACAGTGATCAGTGAGAGAGAGAGAGACACGTCCCTCCTTCACACAGTGATCAGTGAGAGAGAGAGACACATCCCTCCTTCACACAGTGATCAGTGAGAGAGAGAGACATCCCTCCTTCACACAGTGATCAGTGAGAGAGAGAGAGACACATCCCTCCTTCACACATTTATCAGTGAGAGAGAAACACATCCCTCCTTCACACAGTGATCAGTGAGAGAGAGAGAGACACATCCCTCCTTCACACAGTGATCAGTGAGAGAGAGAGAGACACATCCCTCCTTCACACAGTGATCAGTGAGAGAGACAGACACATCCCACCTTCACACAGTGATCAGTGAGAGTGAGACACATCCCTCCTTCACACTGTGATCAGTGAGAGAGAGAGACACATCCCTCCTTCACACATTGATCAGTGAGAGAGAGACACATCCCTCCTTCACACAGTGATCAGTGAGAGAGAGAGACACATCCCTCCTTCACAGTGCTCAGTGAGAGAGAGACATCCCTTCTTCACACAGTGATCAGTGAGAGAGAGAGACACAAATCCCTCCTTCACACAGTGATCAGTGAGAGAGAGAGACACGTCCCTCCTTCACACAGTGATCAGTGAGAGAGAGAGAGACATCCCTCCTTGACACAGTGATCAGTGAGAGAGAGAGAGACATCCCTCCTTGACACAGTGATCAGTGAGAGAGAGACATCCCTCCTTCACACAGTGATCAGTGAGAGAGAGAGAGAGACACATCCCTCCTTCACACAGTGATCAGTGAGAGAGAGAGACACATCCCTCCTTCACACAGTGATCAGTGAGAGAGAGAGACATCCCTCCTTCACACAGTGATCAGTGAGAGAGAGAGAGACACATCCCTCCTTCACACATTTATCAGTGAGAGAGAAACACATCCCTCCTTCACACAGTGATCAGTGAGAGAGAGAGAGACACATCCCTCCTTCACACAGTGATCAGTGAGAGAGAGAGAGACACATCCCTCCTTCACACAGTGATCAGTGAGAGAGACAGACACATCCCACCTTCACACAGTGATCAGTGAGAGTGAGACACATCCCTCCTTCACACTGTGATCAGTGAGAGAGAGAGACACATCCCTCCTTCACACATTGATCAGTGAGAGAGAGACACATCCCTCCTTCACACAGTGATCAGTGAGAGAGAGAGACACATCCCTCCTTCACACAGTGATCAGTGAGAGAGAGAGACACATCCCTCCTTCACACAGTGATCAGTGAGAGAGAGAGAAACACATCCCTCCTTCACACAGTGATCAGTGAGAGAGAGAGAGACACATCCCTCCTTCACACAGTGATCAGTGAGAGAGAGACATCCTTCCTTCACACAGTGATCAGTGAGAGAGAGAGAGAGACACATCCCTCCTTCACACAGTGATCAGTGAGAGAGCGAGACACATCCCTCCTTCACACAG
Source organism: Cetorhinus maximus (assembly GCF_964194155.1). Lineage (NCBI taxonomy): Eukaryota > Metazoa > Chordata > Chondrichthyes > Lamniformes > Cetorhinidae > Cetorhinus > Cetorhinus maximus. The sequence continues at coordinate 202,166 of NW_027596477.1, forward strand.
TGATCAGTGAGAGAGAGAGAGAGACATCCCTCCTTGACACAGTGATCAATGAGAGAGAGACATCCCTCCTTCACACAGTGATCAGTGAGAGAGAGAGAGACACATCCCTCCTTCACACAGTGATCAGTGAGAGTGAGAGACACATCCCTCCTTCACACAGTGATCAGTGAGAGAGAGAGAGAGAGACACATCCCTCCTTCACACAGTGATCAGTGAGAGAGAGAGACATCCGTCCTTCACACAGTGATCAGTGAGAGAGTGAGAGACATCCCTCCTTCACACAGTGATCAGTGAGAGAGACAGAGAGACATCCCTCCTTGACACAGTGATCAGTGAGAGAGAGACATCCCTCCTTCACACAGTGATCAGTGAGAGAGAGAGAGACACATCCCTCCTTCACAAAGTGATCAGTGAGAGAGAGAGACACATCCCTCCTTCACACATTGATCAGTGAGAGAGAAACACATCCCTCCTTCACACAGTGATCAGTGAGAGAGAGAGAGACATCCCTCCTTCACACAGTGATCAGTGAGAGAGAGAGAGACACATCTCTCCTTCACACAGTGATCAGTGAGAGAGAGAGAGAGACAACCCTCCTTCACACATTGATCAGTGAGAGAGAAACACATCCCTCCTTCACACAGTGATCAGTGAGAGAGAGACAGAGAGAGACACATCCCTCCTTCACACAGTGATCAGTGAGAGAGAGAGAGAGAGACACATCCCTCCTTCACACAGTGATCAGTGAGAGAGAGAGACGCATCCCTCCTTCACACAGTGATCAGTGAGAGTGAGACACATCCCTCCTTCACACAGTGATCAGTGAGAGAGAGAGACACATCCCTCCTTCACACATTGATCAGTGAGAGAGAGACACATCCCTCCTTCACACAGTGATCAGTGAGAGAGAGAGACACATCCCTCCTTCACACAGTGATCAGTGAGAGAGAGAGACACATCCCTCCTTCACACAGTGATCAGTGAGAGAGAGACACATCCCTCCTTCACACAGTGATCAGTGAGAGAGAGACATCCCTCCTTCACACAGTGATCAGTGAGAGAGAGAGAGAGACACATCCCTCCTTCACACAGTGATCAGTGAGAGAGAGAGAGAGAGACACATCCCTCCTTCACACAGTGATCAGTGAGAGAGAGAGACGCATCCCTCGTTCACACAGTGATCAGTGAGAGTGAGACACATCCCTCCTTCACACAGTGATCAGTGAGAGAGAGAGACACATCCCTCCTTCACACATTGATCAGTGAGAGAGAGACACATCCCTCCTTCACACAGTGATCAGTGAGAGAGAGAGACACATCCCTCCTTCACACAGTGATCAGTGAGAGAGAGAGACACATCCCTCCTTCACACAGTGATCAGTGAGAGAGAGACACATCCCTCCTTCACACAGTGATCAGTGAGAGAGAGACATCCCTCCTTCACACAGTGATCAGTGAGAGAGAGAGAGAGACACATCCCTCCTTCACACAGTGATCAGTGAGAGAGAGAGACACATCCCTCCTTCACACAGTGATCAGTGAGAGAGAGAGAGAGACATCCCTCCTTGACACAGTGATCAGTGAGAGAGAGACATCCCTCCTTCACACAGTGATCAGTGAGAGAGAGAGAGACACATCCCTCCTTCACACAGTGATCAGTGAGAGAGAGAGACACATCCCTCCTTCACACAGTGATCAGTGAGAGAGAGAGAGAGACACATCCCTCCTTCACACAGTGATCAGTGAGAGAGAGAGACATCCGTCCTTCACACAGTGATCAGTGAGAGAGTGAGAGACATCCCTCCTTCACACAGTGATCAGTGAGAGAGAGAGACACATCCCTCCTTCACACAGTGATCAGTGAGAGTGAGAGAGAGACAACCCTCCTTCACACAGTGATCAGTGAGAGAGAGAGAAACACATCCCTCCTTCACACAGCGATCAGTGAGAGAGAGAGAGACACATCCCTCCTTCACACAGTGATCAGTGAGAGAGAGAGAGACACATCTCTCCTTCACACAGTGATCAGTGAGAGAGAGAGAGAGACACATCCCTCCTTCACACAGTGATCAGTGAGAGAGAGAGAGAGACACATCCCTCCTTCACACAGTGATCAGTGAGAGAGAGAGAGACACATCCCTCCTTCACACAGTGATCAGTGAGAGAGAGAGAGAGACACATCCCTCCTTCACACAGTAATCAGTGAGAGAGAGAGAGACACATCCCTCCTTCACACAGTGATCAGTGAGAGAGAGAGAGAGACACATCCCTCCTTCACACAGTGATCAGTGAGAGAGAGAGAGAGACACGTCGCTCCTTCACACAGTGATCAGTGAGAGAGAGACACATCCCTCCTTCACACAGTGATCAGTGAGAGAGAGAGAGGCACATCCCTCCTTCACACAGTGATCAGTGAGAGAGAGACACATCCCTCCTTCACACAGTGATCAGTTAGAGAGAGAGAAACACATCCCTCCTTCACACAGTGATCAGTGAGAGAGAGAGAGACATCCCTCCTTCACACAGTGATCAGTGAGAGAGAGAGAGACATACCCCTCCTTCACACAGTGATCAGAGAGAGAGAGACACATCCCTCCTTCACATAGAGATCAGTGAGAGAGAGAGAGACACATCCCTCCTTCACACAGTGATCAGTAAGAGAGAGACACATCCCTCCTTCACACAGTGATCAGTGAGAAAGAGAGAGACACATCCCTCCTTCACACAGTGATCAGTGAGAGAGAGAGAGAGACACATCCCTCCTTCACACAGTGATCAGTGAGAGAGAGAGAGAGACACATCCCTCCTTCACACAGTGATCAGTGAGAGAGAGAGACACATCCCTCCTTCACACAGTGATCAGTGAGAGAGAGAGAGAGACGCATCCCTCCTTCACACAGTGATCAGTGAGAGAGAGACACATCCCTCCTTCACACAGTGATCAGAGAGAGAGAGACACATCCCTCCTTCACACAGTGATCAGTGAGAGAGAGAGAGAGACGCATCCCTCCTTCACACAGTGATCAGAGAGAGAGAGAGAGACACATCCCTGCTTCACACAGTGATCAGTGAGAGAGAGAGAGACACATCCCTCCTTCACACAGTGATCAGTGAGAGAGAGAGAGACACATCCCTCCTTCACACAGTGATCAGTGAGAGAGAGAGACACATCCCTCCTTCACACAGTGATCAGTGAGAGAGAGAGAGACACATCCCTCCTTCACACAGTGATCAGTCAGAGAGAGAGAGACACATCCCTCCTTCACACAGTGATCAGTGAGAGAGAGAGACACATCCCTCCTTCACACAGTGATCAGTGAGAGAGAGAGAGACACATCCCTCCTTCACACAGTGATCAGTGAGAGAGAGAGACACATCCCTCCTTCACACAGTGATCAGTGAGAGAGAGAGAGACACATCCCTCCTTCACACAGTGATCAGTGAGAGAGAGAGAGACACATCCCTCCTTCACACAGTGATCAGTGAGAGGGAGACACATCCCTCCTTCACACAGTGATCAGTGAGAGAGAGAGAGAGACACACATCCCTCCTTTACAGTGATCAGTGTGAGAGAGAGAGAGACACACATCCCTCCTTCACACAGTGATCAGTGAGAGAGAGAGACACATCCCTGCTTCACACAGTGATCAGTGAGAGAGAGAGACACATCCCTCCTTCACACAGTGATCAGTGAGAGAGAGAGACACATCCCTCCTTCACACAGTGATCACTGAGAGAGAGAGAGAGACACATCCCTGCTTCACACAGTGATCAGTGAGAGAGAGAGAGACACATCTCTCCTTCACACAGTGCTCAGTGAGAGAGAGAGAGACATCCCTCCTTCACACAGTGATCAGTGAGAGAGAGAGAGACACATCCCTCCTTCACACAGTGATCAGTGAGAGAGAGAGACACATCCCTCCTTCACACAGTGATCAGTGAGAGAGAGAGACACATCCCTCCTTCACACAGTGATCAGTGAGAGAGAGAGAGACACATCCCTCCTTCACTCAGTGATCAGTGAGAGAGAGAGACACATCCCTCCTTCACACAGTGATCAGTGAGAGAGAGAGAGACACATCCCTCCTTCACACAGTGATCAGTGAGAGAGAGAGAGACACATCCCTCCTTCACACAGTGATCAGTGAGAGAGAGAGAGACACATCCCTCCTTCACACAGTGATCAGTGAGAGAGAGAGAGAGACACATCCCTCCTTCACACAGTGATCAGTGAGAGAGAGACACATCCCTCCTTCACACAGTGATCAGTGAGAGAGAGAGAGAGAGATACATCCCTCCTTCACACAGTGATCAGTGAGAGAGAGAGGCACATCCCTCCTTTACACAGTGATCAGTGAGAGAGAGAGAGACACATCCCTCCTTCACACAGTGATCAGTGAGAGAGAGAGAGAGACACATCCCTCCTTCACATAGTGATCAGTGAGAGAGGGAGACACATCCCTCCTTCACACAGTGATCAGTGCGAGAGTGAGAGAGACACATCCCTCCTTCACACAGTGATCAGTGAGAGAGAGAGACACATCCCTCCTTCACACAGTGATGAGTGAGAGAGAGAGACACATCCCTCCTTCACACAGTGATCAGTGAGAGAAAGAGAGACATCCCTCCTTCACACAGTGATCAGTGAGAGAGACAGAGACACATCCCTCCTTCACACAGTGATCAGTGAGAGAGACACATCCTTCCTTCACACAGTGATCAGTGAGAGAGAGAGAGAGACATCCCTCCTTCACACAGTGATCAGTGAGAGAGAGAGACACATCCCTCCTTCATACAGTGATCAGTGAGAGAGAGAGAGAGACACATCCCTCCTTCACACAATGATCAGTGAGAGAGAGAGACATCCGTCCTTCACACAGTGATCAGTGAGAGAGAGAGAGACATCCCTCCTTCACACAGTGATCAGTGAGAGAGAGAGACACATCCCTCCTTCACACAGTGATCAGTGAGAGAGAGAGAGACACATCCCTCCTTCACACAGTGATCAGTGAGAGAGAGAGAGAGACACATCCCTCCTTCACACAGTGATCAGTGAGAGAGAGAGAGAGAGACACATCCCTCCTTCACACAGTGATCAGTGAGAGAGAGAGAGAGACACATCCCTCCTTCACACAGTGATCAGTGAGAGAGACAGAGACACATCCCTCCTTCACACAGTGATCAGTGAGAGAGAGAGAGAGACACATCCCTCCTTCACACAGTGATCAGTGAGAGAGAGAGACACATCCCTCCTTCACACAGTGATCAGTGAGAGAGAGAGACACATCCCTCCTTCACACAGTGATCAGTGAGAGAGAGAGAGACATCCCTCCTTGACACAGTGATCAGTGAGAGAGAGACATCCCTCCTTCACACAGTGATCAGTGAGAGAGAGAGACACACATCCCTCCTTCACACAGTGATCAGTGAGAGAGAGAGACACATCCCTCCTTCACACAGTGATCAGTGAGAGAGAGAGAGACATCCCTCCTTCACACAGTGATCAGTGAGAGAGAGAGAGACACATCCCTCCTTCACACATTGATCAGTGAGAGAGAAACACATCCCTCCTTCACACACTGATCAGTGAGAGAGACAGAGAGACACATCCCTCCTTCACACAGTGATCAGTGAGAGAGAGAGACACATCCCTCCTTCACACAGTGATCAGTGAGAGTGAGACACATCCCTCCTTCACACTGTGATCAGTGAGAGAGAGCGACACATCCCTCCTTCACACATTGATCAGTGAGAGAGAGAGACACATCCCTCCTTCACACAGTGATCAGTGAGAGAGAGAGACACATCCCTCCTTCACACAGTGATCAGTGAGAGAGAGAGACACATCCCTCCTTCACACAGTGATCAGTGAGAGAGAGAGAGAGAGACATCCCTCCTTGACACAGTGATCAGTGAGAGAGAGACATCCCTCCTTCACACAGTGATCAGTGAGAGAGAGAGAGAGAGACACATCCCTCCTTCACACAGTGATCAGTGAGAGAGAGAGACACATCCCTCCTTCACACAGTCATCAGTGAGAGAGAGAGAGACACATCCCTCCTTCACACAGTGATCAGTGAGAGAGAGAGACACATCCCTCCTTCACACAGTGATCAGTGAGAGAGAGAGACACATCCCTCCTTCACACAGTGATCAGTGAGAGAGAGAGAGAGAGACACATCCCTCCTTCACACAGTGATCAGTGAGAGAGAGAGACATCCTTCCTTCACACAGTGATCAGTGAGAGAGTGAGAGACATCCCTCCTTCACACAGTGATCAGTGAGATAGAGAGAGAGACATCCCTCCTTGACACAGTGATCAGTGAGAGAGAGACATCCCTCCTTCACCCAGTGATCAGTGAGAGAGAGAGAGACACATCCCTCCTTCACACAGTGATCAGTGAGAGAGAGAGACACATCCCTCCTTCACACAGTGATCAGTGAGAGAGAGAGAGACATCCCTCCTTCACACAGTGATCAGTGAGAGAGAGAGAGACACATCCCTCTTTCACACATTGATCAGTGAGAGAGAAACACATCCCTCCTTCACACAGTGATCAGTGAGAGAGAGAGAGAGAGACATCCCTCCTTCACACAGTGATCAGTGAGAGAGAGACACATCCCTCCTTCACACAGTGATCAGTGAGAGAGAGAGACACATCCCACCTTCACACAGTGATCAGTGAGAGTGAGACACATCCCTCCTTCACACAGTGATCAGTGAGAGAGAGAGAGACACATCCCTCCTTCACAGAGTGATCAGTGAGAGAGAGAGAGAGACATCCCTCCTTCACACAGTGATCAGTGAGAGTGAGACACATCCCTCCTTCACACAGTGATCAGTGAGAGTGAGACACATCCCTCCTTCACACAGTGATCAGTGAGAGAGAGAGACTTCCCTCCTTCACACATTGATCAGTGAGAGAGAGACACATCCCTCCTTCACAGAGTGATCAGTGAGAGAGAGAGAGAGACATCCCTCCTTGACACAGTGATCAGTGAGAGAGAGACATCCCTCCTTCACACAGTGATCAGTGAGAGAGAGAGAGACACATCCCTCCTTCACACAGTGATCAGTGAGAGAGAGAGACACATCCCTCCTTCACACAGTGATCAGTGAGAGAGAGAGACATCCGTCCTTCACACAGTGATCAGTGAGAGAGAGACACACATCCCTCCTTCACACAGTGATCAGTGAGAGAGAGAGACACATCCCTACTTCACACAGTGATCAGTGAGAGAGAGAGACACATCCCTCCTTCCAACAGTGATCAGTGAGAGAGAGAGACACATCCCTCCTTCACACAGTGATCAGTGAGAGAGAGAGAGACACATCCCTCCTTCACAGTGATCAGTGAGAGAGAGAGAGACACATCCCTCCTTCACACAGTGATCAGTGAGAGAGAGAGAGAAACATCCCTCCTTCACACAGTGATCAGTGAGAGTGAGACAGACACATCCCTCCTTCACACAGTGATCAGTGAGAGAGAGAGAGAGACACATCCCTCCTTCACACCGTGATCAGTGAGAGAGAGAGAGACATCCCTCCTTCACACAGTGATCAGTGAGAGAGAGAGACACATCCCTCCTTCACACAGTGATCAGTGAGAGAGAGGGAGAGACATCCCTCCTTCACACAGTGATCAGTGAGAGAGAGAGAGACACATCCCTCCTTCACACAGTGATCAGTGAGAGTGAGAGACACATCCCTCCTTCACACAGTGATCAGTGAGAGAGAGAGACACATCCCTCCTTCACACAGTGATCAGTGAGAGAGAGAGACACATCCCTCCTTCACACAGTGATCAGTGAGAGAGAGAGACACATCCCTCCTTCACACAGTGATCAGTGAGAGAGAGAGACACATCGCTCCTTCACACAGTGATCAGTGAGAGAGAGAGAGACACATCCCTCCTTCACAGTGATCAGTGAGAGAGAGAGAGACACATCCCTCCTTCACACAGTGATCAGTGAGAGAGAGAGACACATCCCTCCTTCACACAGTGATCAGTGAGAGAGAGAGAGAAACATCCCTCCTTCGCACAGTGATCAGTGAGAGAGAGAGAGACACATCCCTCCTTCACACAGTGATCAGTGATAGAGAGAGAGAGAGACATCCCTCATTCACACCGTGATCAGTGAGAGAGAGAGAGACATCCCTCCTTCACACAGTGATCAGTGAGAGAGAGAGACACATCCCTCCTTCACACAGTGATCAGTGAGAGAGAGAGAGAGAGACATCCCTCCTTCACACAGTGATCAGTGAGAGAGAGAGAGACACATCCCTCCTTCACACAGTGATCAGTGAGAGAGACAGAGAGACATCCCTCCTTGACACAGTGGTCAGTGAGAGAGAGACATCCCTCCTTCACACAGTGATCAGTGAGAGAGAGAGAGAGACACATCCCTCCTTCACACAGTGATCAGTGAGAGAGAGAGACACATCCGTCCTTCACACAGTGATCAGTGAGAGACAGCGACACATCCCTCCTTCACACAGTGATCAGTGAGAGAGAGAGAGAGAGACATCCCTCCTTGACACAGTGGTCAGTGAGAGAGAGACATCCCTCCTTCACACAGTGATCAGTGAGAGAGAGAGAGAGACATCCCTCCTTCACACAGTGATCAGTGAGAGAGAGAGAGACACATCCCTCCTTCACACAGTGATCAGTGAGAGAGAGAGACACATCCCTCCTTCACACAGTGATCAGTGAGAGAGAGACAGACATCCCTCCTTCACACAGTGATCAGTGAGAGAGAGAGAGACACATCCCTCCTTCACACAGTGATCAGTGAGAGAGAGACACATCCCTCCTTCACACAGTGATCAGTGAGAGAGAGAGACACATCCCACCTTCACACAGTGATCAGTGAGAGTGAGACACATCCCTCCTTCACACAGTGATCAGTGAGAGAGAGAGAGACACATCCCTCCTTCACAGAGTGATCAGTGAGAGAGAGAGAGAGACATCCCTCCTTCACACAGTGATCAGTGAGAGTGAGACACATCCCTCCTTCACACAGTGATCAGTGAGAGTGAGACACATCCCTCCTTCACACAGTGATCAGTGAGAGAGAGAGAGACTTCCCTCCTTCACACATTGATCAGTGAGAGAGAGACACATCCCTCCTTCACAGAGTGATCAGTGAGAGAGAGAGAGAGACATCCCTCCTTGACACAGTGATCAGTGAGAGAGAGACATCCCTCCTTCACACAGTGATCAGTGAGAGAGAGAGAGAGACACATCCCTCCTTCACACAGTGATCAGTGAGAGAGAGAGACACATCCCTCCTTCACACAGTGATCAGTGAGAGAGAGAGAGAGACATCCCTCCTTGACACAGTGATCAGTGAGAGAGAGACATCCCTCCTTCACACAGTGATCAGTGAGAGAGAGAGAGACACATCCCTCCTTCACACAGTGATCAGTGAGAGAGAGAGACACATCCCTCCTTCACACAGTGATCAGTGAGAGAGAGAGACATCCGTCCTTCACACAGTGATCAGTGAGAGAGAGACACACATCCCTCCTTCACACAGTGATCAGTGAGAGAGAGAGACACATCCCTACTTCACACAGTGATCAGTGAGAGAGAGACACATCCCTCCTTCCAACAGTGATCAGTGAGAGAGAGAGACACATCCCTCCTTCACACAGTGATCAGTGAGAGAGAGAGAGACACATCCCTCCTTCACACAGTGCTCAGTGAGAGAGAGAGAGACATCCCTCCTTCACACAGTGATCAGTGAGAGTGAGAGAGACACATCCCTCCTTCACACAGTGATCAGTGAGAGAGAGACACATCCCTCCTTCACACAGTGATCAGTGAGAGAGAGAGACACATCCCTCCTTCACAGTGATCAGTGAGAGAGAGAGACACATCCCTCCTTCACACAGTGATCAGTGAGAGAGAGAGAGAAACATCCCTCCTTCACACAGTGATCAGTGAGAGTGAGACAGACACATCCCTCCTTCACACAGTGATCAGTGAGAGAGAGAGAGAGACACATCCCTCCTTCACACCGTGATCAGTGAGAGAGAGAGAGACATCCCTCCTTCACACAGTGATCAGTGAGAGAGAGAGACACATCCCTCCTTCACACAGTGATCAGTGAGAGAGAGGGAGAGACATCCCTCCTTCACACAGTGATCAGTGAGAGAGAGAGAGACACATCCCTCCTTCACACAGTGATCAGTGAGAGTGAGAGACACATCCCTCCTTCACACAGTGATCAGTGAGAGAGAGAGACACATCCCTCCTTCACACAGTGATCAGTGAGAGAGAGAGACACATCCCTCCTTCACACAGTGATCAGTGAGAGAGAGAGACACATCCCTCCTTCACACAGTGATCAGTGAGAGAGAGAGACACATCGCTCCTTCACACAGTGATCAGTGAGAGAGAGAGAGACACATCCCTCCTTCACAGTGATCAGTGAGAGAGAGAGAGACACATCCCTCCTTCACACAGTGATCAGTGAGAGAGAGAGAGACATCCCTCCTTCACACAGTGATCAGTGAGAGTGAGAGAGACACATCCCTCCTTCACACAGTGATCAGTGAGAGAGAGAGACTCATCCCTCCTTCACACAGTGATCAGTGAGAGAGAGAGACACATCCCTCCTTCACACAGTGATCAGTGAGAGAGAGAGAGACACATCCCTCCTTCACACAGTGATCAGTGAGAGAGAGAGAGAAACATCCCTCCTTCGCACAGTGATCAGTGAGAGAGAGAGAGACACATCCCTCCTTCACACAGTGATCAGTGATAGAGAGAGAGAGACACATCCCTCATTCACACCGTGATCAGTGAGAGAGAGAGACATCCCTCCTTCACACAGTGATCAGTGAGAGAGAGAGACACATCCCTCCTTCACACAGTGATCAGTGAGAGAGAGAGACACATCCCTCCTTCACAGTGATCAGTGAGAGAGAGAGAGAGACACATTCCTCCTTCACACAGTGATCAGTGAGAGAGAGAGACATCCGTCCTTCACACATTGATCAGTGAGAGAGAGACACATCCCTCCTTCACACAGTGATCAGTGAGAGAGAGACACATCCCTCCTTCACACAGTGATCAGTGAGAGAGAGAGAGAGACATCCCTCCTTCACACAGTGATCAGTGAGAGAGAGAGACACATCCCTCCTTCACACAGTGATCCGTGAGAGAGAGACACATCCCTCCTTCACACAGTGATCAGTGAGAGAGAGAGACACATCCCTCCTTCACACAGTGATCAGTCAGAGAGAGAGACACATCCCTCCTTCACACAGTGATCAGTGAGAGAGAGAGAGACAACCCTCCTTCACACAGTGATCAGTGAGAGAGAGAGAGAGACATCCCTCCTTCACGCAGTGATCAGTGAGAGAGAGAGAGAGACATCCCTCTTTCACACAGTGATCAGTGAGAGAGAGAGACACATCCCTCCTTCACACAGTGATCAGTGAGTGAGAGAGAGACATCCCTCCTTCACACAGTGATCAGGGAGGTGAGTACCCTTCTTCAAACAGAGATCAGTGAGGGAGAGAGAGATCCCTCCTTCGAACAGCGATCACAGAGAGATAGATTCCTGCTTCACACGGTGATCAGTAAGGAGATAGAGAACCCTCCTTCACACAGTGATCTGGGAGAGAGAGATATCCCTCCTTCACACAGTGATCAGTGAGAGAGAGAGACACATCCCTCCTTCACACAGTGATCAGTGAGAGAGAGAGAGACATCCCTCCTTCACAGAGTGATCAGTGAGAGAGAGAGAGATACCCCTCCTTCACACAGTGATCAGTGAGAGCTAGAGACACATCCCTCCTTCACACAGTGATCAGTGAGAGAGAGACAGAGATCCGTCCGCACAGTGATCAGTGCCAGAGAGAGAGATCCCTCCTTCACACAGTGATCAATGAGGGATAGACAGAGATCCCTCCGCACAATGATCATTGGCAGAGAGACACATTCCTCCTTCACACAGTGATCAGTGACAGAGAGAGAGATCCCTCCTTCACACAGTGATCAGTGAGAGAGAGACAGAGATCCGTCCGCACAGTGATCAGTGACATAGAGAGAGATCCCTCCTTCACACAGTCATCAGTGAGCAATCGAGAGATTTCTCCTTCACACACTGATCAGCGAGGGAGAGAGAGAGAGAGAAAGACATCCCTCCTTCACACAGTGTTCAGAAAGAGAGAGATCGAGTTCCCTCTTTCACGCAGTTATCACCGAGAGATCCCTCCATCCTACAGTAATCAGTGAGAGAGAGACAGATCCCACCTTCGCACAGTCTTCAGTGAATGAGAGAGTGATTCCTCCTTCACACAGTGATGTGTGGGACAGAGAGAGGACCCTCCTTCACAGTGATCAGGACTTGCAATGGGCTCTTAGAAGGGGAGAGTGGCGAAATCTCCCGGCTCATTCAAGGGGAGCTGGATGCACTGTTGGGTGATTTAGAATTTTTAAGAAGGGCGAGGTAAATGAGCTAAATAGTCTCCTCAATCTCTAAGCTATGGAAGTTCCATTAACACACTTCACTGTGAGTTAGGAAACAGCCCATCTTGTGGCCAGCTCTATAGTCTTTAGTACATCATTCGTGTTACACAGCTCCCAATATTGTGTGCTTTTGATATAACTGTAACAGTTTACACCTGCTGAGGTGCTGCATCCAGTGTGGAATAGCCTTGTATGATTGTGCTGAATCTCTAACAGACTGTATGATGTTTTATCTCCACAGTGCTGGGAGTTGGAAACGGAAACCAGCAGTTAGCCCAACTCTACAACTCTCACCTGACCAAGGTAATACTACATAGGCCTCTGAGAACAGACTTCACTTCTGCACCTATACACATCCTGTGACCTGCTCCTCTCCTTCAAACAGATTGCCCTGCAACAAACTTCCCCAATAGCTACTCTCTACTTTTAGCTTGGCTTGAGTGTATTTGCTTTCAATAGGCTGTGGAATGAAGCCCCACTCCAACTCATTTCAACTCACAAACTGGCTGACATATGCAACTGAAGGAGTGCTGCACTGTTTGGGGGGTCAGTACTGAGGGAGTGCTGCAGTGTCAGAGGGTAAGTACTGAGGGAGTGCTGCCCTGTTGGAGGGTCAGTATTGAGGAAATGCTGGACTTTTGCTGGGTCAGACTGAGTGAACGCCACACTTTGAGGCTCAGTATTTCTCCCATCCTATTCAGCCCAGGGATGCTGAGGAACATAAGAACATACGAATTAGGAGCAGTAAGCCATTTGGCCCCCTCGAGCCTGCTCCATTTAATATTATCATAGCTAATCCGATCATGGCCTTAACTCCACTTTCTGTCTTTGGTCCCCCAGACCAAATATCTCTTAACTCCCTTATCAACCAAAAATCTGTCTAACTTTGCTTTCCAGATAGTCACTCATCCTATGGAGGAAAAAGAGCTCTCCTCCTGACTTCAGGAATGTGACGATTGTAACTATCTTCAAGAAGGGAAATGAATCACACTGTGGAAACTATTTCCTTCTTATCCATAGCAGGGAAAATCCTGACACACACACTCCCAAATCGCCCACTTCCTCTGGCTGAGGCAATCCTCCCAGAGACACAGTGCGGCTTCCAACCTTCCAGAGCACCCTCTGATATGGTCTTAGTTGTGATACAAAGCCAAGAAAAATGTCGAGAACGACACCAGGAACGTTTCATTGCATTCACCGAGCTGACCAAAGCATTTAACTCAGTAAATCATGAGGCTCTGTGATTGTGCTCCAGAGATTTGGATGTCCAAGAAACTTGGACACTACTGAGGGAGTGCTGCACTGTCGGAGGGTCAGTACTGAGGGATCACGGCACTGTCGGACGGTCAGTACTAAGGGAGTGCTGCACTGTCCGGGGTTCGGTACTGAGGGAGTGCTGCACTTTCGAAAGGTCACTACTAAGGGAGTGCTGCACTGTTGGAGGGTCAGTACCAGGGGTTCGCTGCACCTTTGGAGGGTTAGTACTGAGAGGGTGCTGCACTGTTTTGTTTTCTCAACTCTCAAATGGCCAACATTCCAGTAGAGGACAAAGGAAACACTTCAAAGACACTCTGACGCTCTCCTTGAAGCGTGGCAGCATTGACGTTAATGACTAGGAGGAGCTTGCTACCAATCGTTCAAAATAGCGACAGCTTGTCCATCAAGCTGCACTGGACTGCTCTGTTTGACTGCAGTAGAGAGCTTCTTTTGGAGATTGGTGACAGGAAGTTTTACAGTTTAAAACAATGAGAGGAGAGCTGTGATTTTCACAATTTAAAACGTTGAGAAGAGAACCTGGATTTTCACAGTTTAAAACAGTGAGAGGAGAGCCAGGAGTTTTACAGTTTAAAATAGCGAGAAGAGAGCTGGGAGCACATGGAGAGCACACCTGAGTGAGAAGGGCAGCGGCGGCAGGAGATAAAAACTGGCGGCAGAGAGCCCCTTCAACCTGTTTCTGGCTGTAAGGGCCAAAGTGTGACGTCACAGGAAAACTGGTAGGTAATTGGTGGATATCTCTCCCGTGTCTCTTTTGAGTGGCCAAGTGGTTTAAATCGGGAGACATTATTACAGCTGAAGACTACAGTTAAGAAATTCACTTTTAAAATATTTAACATCTAAATTAATTAAATAGAATAGAGATGGCTGGGCAGGTGATGTGTTGCAGCTGTAGCACGTGGGTGCTTGTAGATGCCGGTGCAATCCACGGTGACCATATCTGCAACAAGCGTTGGCTGCTCGTGGAACTTTGGCTCAGAGTTGATGAGCTGGAGTCTGAGCTGTGGACACCTCGACACATCAGGGAGGGAGAGAGTTACCTGGAAACTGTTTCGGGAGGCAGTCTCACCCCTTAGATTAATTACATCAAATTTGGTCAGTGGTCAGGGACAGGAGGGCGTGACTGCAAGCGAGGCAGGTATGGGGATCTGGAATTTAGCTTTGGAGGAGCCTCAGCCAGTGTCCTTGTCCAATAGGTACGAGGTTCTTGCTGCCGATGTGGAAGAGGGCACAGACTGCAGAGAGAATGAGCGAACTGACCACAGCACCATGGTACAGAGCGCCATTCAAGTGGGGGGATAAGAGAGAAATTTAGTAGTAATAGGGGATAGCATAGTTAGGGGAATAGATACTGTTCTCTGCAGCAAAGACAGAAAGTCCCGAAGGCTGTGTTGCCTACCTGGTGCCAAGGTTAAGGACATTTCTTCTGGGCTGAAGAGGAACTTGGAGTAGGAGGGGAAGGATCCAGTTGTCCTGGTCCACGTAGATACCAACGATATAGGTAGGACTAGGAACAAGGTTCTGCTGAGGGACTATGAGCAGCTCGCGGCTAAATTAAAAAGCAGAATCACAAAGGTAATAATCTCCAGGTTACTACCTGAGCCATGTGCAAATTGGCATAGGGTAAATAAGATTAGAGAGGTGAATGCATGACTCAAAGATTGGTGTGGGAGAAATGGGTTTTGATTCATGAGACACTGGCACCAGTACTGGGGAAGGAGAGAGCTGTTCCATTGGGATGGGCTTAATTTGAACCATGCTGGGACCAGTGTCCTGGCGAATCGTATAACTAGGGTTGTAGGTAGGGCTTTAAACTAATTAGGTGTGTGCGGGGGGTGGGTATTTCAATTGAAGAGAAGTTTAGAAAATCAAAAATAAACGAGAGAGCAGAGGTGCAGGGTAGTGAAGAAGCAAGCGACAATCAAAGTCTAATAGGATGGGGAAGAAAATATAAGCAGAAGAGTGCAGCAGAACTTGGGACCAGAATGAGTACTAATGGTAAAAAGTCAAAGCTTAAGGCTCTTCATCTGAATGCACGCAGCATTGGTAACAAGATAGATGAATTAATGGCACAAATAGAAACAAATGAATATGACTTAATAGCTATTACAGAGGTGTGGTTGCAGGGTGACCAAGACTGGGAGCTCAATATTCAAGGGTATTCGACATTCCGGAAACATAGGCAAAAAGGAAAAGGAGGTGGGGTAGCTTTGTTAATAAAGGAAGGTATCAGTGCGGTGGTGAGCAGTGATATAGATGCAATAGATCGTGATGTGGAATGAGATTGGGTGGAAATAAGGAACAGCAAGGGAAAGAAGTCATGGGTGGGAGTCGTCTATAGGCCCCCGAAGAGTTGCCTCACGGAAGGACAAAAAGTATTAATTGGGAAATAATAAAGACGTGTAAGAAGGGAGCTACAATTGCCATGGGTGATTTTAATCTGCATATTGACTGGACAAATCAGATTCGCAGGGGTACCATGGAAGATGAATTTGTAGAGTGCATCAGAGATTGTTTCTTACTGCACAAAATTGCAGAACCTACCTGGGAACAGGCTATTTTAGATCTAGTAATTTGTAATGAGGTAAGATTAATAAGAGATCTCATAGTTAAGGATCCTCTAGGGGGTAGCGATCACAACATGGTAGAATTTCTAATTCAGTTTGAGGGCAAGCAACTCGGATCTCAAACCAGTGTCCTCAACTTAAAAAAGGGCAAATTACAGAGGTTTGAAGAAAGAGTTGTCTAAAGCGGGCTGGGAAAATAGACTAAGGAGGTCAGTGGATGAGCAGTTGCAGACATTTAAGCAGATATTTCATAACACTCAGTAAAAATTTATCCCGATCAAAAAGGACTCAATGAGAAGGATGAACCACCCATGGTTAACAAAGGCGGTCAAGGAGAGTATCCAATCGAAAACTAAAGCATACAAAGCAGCAAAAACTAGTGGTAGGCCAGAGGTTTGGGAATGTTTTAGGAACCAGCAGCAAATGACCAAAAAGCTCATAGAGGGAAAAATTGATTATGAAAATAAATCGGCAAGAAATATAAAAACAAAGAGCAAGAGCTTCTCCGGGTATATAAAAAGAAATAGAGTAGCTAAAGTGAGCGTGGGACCCTTGGAGGATGCAACTAGAGAATTGATAACGGGGAACAGGAAAATGGCAGATAATTTAAACCAATATTTTGCATCGGTCTTCATGGTGGAGGAGACTATAAATATTCCAAAGATATCAGATAAGCAAGGAGCTAATGGAAGGAAAGATCTTGTAACAGTCTCTATCACAAGAGACAAAGTATTTGACAAATTAATGGGACTAAAGACAGACAAGTCACCAGGACCTGATGGCCTGAATACAAGGGTTTTACATGGAAACTCGGAGCATGAGTAGGCCATTCGGCCCTTCGAGCCTGCTCCCGCCATTCATTATGATCATGGCTGATCATCCAATTCAATAGCTGCTCCCGCTTTCTCCCCATGCCCTTTGATCCCTTTCGCCCCGAGAGCTATATCCAACTCCTTCTTGAAAGCATACAATGTTTTGGTCTCAACTACTTTCTGTGGTAACAAATTCCACAGGCTCACCACTCTCTGGGTGAAGAAATTTCTCCTCATCTCAGTCCTAAATGGTCTGCCCCGTAATCTCAGACTGTGACCCCTGGTTCTGGACTCCCCCACCATCGGGAACATCCTTCCTAAATCTACCCTGTCTCGTCCTGTTAGAATTTTAGAGGTTTCTATGAGATCCCCCTTATTCTTCTGAACTCCAGCGAATATAATCCTAATCGACTCAATCTCTCCTCATATGTCAGTCCCGCCATCCCACGAATCAGATAATTTAAACCAATTATTGAAGGAAGAATTAAAGGAAGTGGCTGCAGAGATAGTGGAGGCATTGGTTGAAATATTCCAAAACTCACTGGATTCTGGGAGGGTCCCAGCAGATTGGAAAACCGCTAATGTGACGCCCCTGTTCAGGAAGGGAGGAAGACAAAAAGCAGGAAACTATAGGCCAGTCAGCCTAACATCTGTCATTGGGAAAATGCTAGAGTCCATTATAAAGTAAGAAATAGCAGGACATTTAGAAAAGCTTAACACAAACAGATGCAACATGGTTTTGTGAAAGGGAAATTATGTTTGACAAACTTGCTAAAGTTCTTTAAGGATATAACAAGCAGAGTTGATGAAGGGGAACCCCGGTAGATGTAGTGTATTTGGATTTCCAGAAGGCATTCAATAAGGTGCCAGATAAAAGGTTATTTCACAAGATAAGAGCTCACGGTATTGGAGGTAATGTATTGACATGGATTGAGGGTTGATTAACACACTGAAGACAGAGTATCGGGATTAATGGGTCTTTTTCAGGTTGGAAAGACGTAGCTAGTGGAGTGCCACAAGGATCAATCCTAGGGCCTCAATTATTTACTATCTATATTAATGACTTGGAGGAGCGGACAGAGTGTAATGTATCCAAATTTGCTGACGATACAAAATAGGTGGGAAGGCATGTTGTGATGAGGACATAAGGAATCTGCAAAGGAATAGAGATAGGTTGGGTGAGTGGGCAAGAACTTGGCAGATGGAGTTTAATGTAGGAAAGTGTAAGGTCATGCACTTTGGTAGGAAAAATCAAAAGGCAGACTATTATTTAAATGGAGAGAGACTCCAAAAAAGTGCAACACAGAGGGATCTGGGTGTCCTTGTGCATGAAACACAAAAGGTGCAGCAAATAATTAAGAAGGCAAATGGAATTTTGGCCTGTATTGCAAGGGGGTTGGAGTTTAAAAATAGGGAAGTCTTGTTACAACTGTACAGGGTGTTGGTGAGGCCACACCTGGACTACTGTGTACAGTTCTGGTCCCTGTATTTAAGAAAGGATATACTGGCATTGGAGGCAGTTCAAAAGAGTTTCACTCGGCTGATTCCTGGGATGAAGGGGTTGAATTATCAAGAACGGCTAAACAGGTTAGGCCTTTATTCATTAGGATTTAGAAGAATGAGGGGTGATCTTATTGAAACGTACAAGATTCTGAGGGAGCTTGACAGGATAGATGTTGAGAAGATCTTTCCACTAGTGGGAGAATCTCGAACTAGGGGATATTGTTACAGAATAAGGGGGCACTCATTTAAAGCTGAGATATGAAGGAATTTCTTCTCTTGAGAGGGCAGTGAATGTCTGGAATTCTCTACCTCAGAGACTTGTGGAGGCTAGATCACAAAGTATTTAAAAAGGAGGTAGATAGATTTTTGAAATATCGGGGAGTTGAGGGTTATGGGGAGCTGGCATGAAAGAGGAGTTGAGGCCTAGGGCAGATCAGCCATTATCTTATTGAATGGCGGGGGCAGGCTTGAGGAGCCGAATGGCCTACTCCTCCTATCAAGAATCAGCCTGTTCGGTCACATGAAGACCCGTGGCAGAAACTCACGACCCTGAGTAAACACCATCTTCGAATCAAGAGATAGCTGACGAAATTCAGTGACCCAGCTTCCATTGCTCTCTGGGGGAGAGAATTCCAAACACTCATGACACTTTGAGAGGTGAACTTCCTCCTCAACCCCGTCTTAAATTCCTCTCTGAACTGCTTCCAGTGCCATTATATCTCTCCAAATAAGGAGTCCAAACCTGTACACAGTGCTGTAGGTGTAATCTCACCAATGCCCTGTACAGTTGTAGCAAGACTTCTCTACTTTTATACTCCAACCCCTTGCAATAAAGGCCAACATTCCACTTGTCTTTCTAATTACCTGGTGTACCTACACGCTGAGTTTGAGGTCCCTGGATTTCTGTGTCTGTTAATCACTTGCTAAATGAACCACTCTCGATGTCAGAATGGTGACAGTTGTTATTCAGCTGGTCTTGTTTTCGATTTCTCAGGAATACACCGTTAAAGGAAGCTTCGGAAAAGCAACTGAGGATTTCTCTGACACGGGTAGACTGATCGAGAGAACAACTTATGGTAAGGATTGGAGATTGGGGGCAGCTCAGTGGGACAGGAAGTCCAGGGCTCTGCCTGTACACAATTAGCTGGATCTTTATAAGCATAGTGCCATCAGGCTGATGAATGAATGATGCAGCTCAGCAATCTGATAGCTCACTGGAATAATGAAGCAGGGGAGGACTTGAAGGAACAGTTCATCGCCATGGTCTCACTACAACTACCTCATCCCACCCACCCCTTAACCCCACCCGCCCTTTCCCCATCCTCGGTCCCGCGCGGACCGTTCTCCACCCCACCCCAGCAGAGTGATGGGATTCGGCTTGCCGAGTGACCCAGCAGAGCGACGGGATCCCGCTTGCCGAGTGACCCAGCAGAGCGACGGGATCCCGCTTGCCGAGTGACCCAGCAGAGCGACGGGATCCCGCTTGCCGAGTGACCCAGCAGAGCTACGGGACCCCGCCACCAGTCACGGAACTTGTACAGTGTCCCAGCTTTTTGACTCTGGCTGGCATGACCTGACCTGAACCCACCCTCAAACTTGCACTTCCTAGTAGCTTGTCACTGGATAGTGGTGGACACTGGAAACTCTCCCCTATCCAGGGGCACTGGCAATCACATAGAGCCCCCCAACTCTTGGCATGCCTGAGGATGACCAACACAGTCCACAGCCAAGGTCCTTCTGCCACCTTACTCACCCTCCCCCTGAACCACTGGTAGCTATTCCTCAGGGAAATAAGCTCTGGCATTCCTAACTCCTGGGATGGTTGTGCTGGTCCTGTTTGTCCTTGTGGGAGCCTCCTCTTTAGCCTGTACTGAGACTGAGTAATTTTATGTTACAGATCACATCACATTGGATAGGCTGGAGCGCATCATCGCAGTGATCCAGGGCAGCCACCAGAGAGCACTGCTAACGTACGTATGTGAGCCAGAGGGTACAGAGGGCAAGGGGAACTCCTGTTGTCAGCCCATCGCTGGGCTTTTATTGAGAAGCCCAAGTATGATGTATCCTCCCACAGTGAAGGAAGTTCCACTGACCATAACAGCAGAAACCAAAGAATCAGAGAAGGAAGTCATTCAGCCCATCACGTCTGTGCTAGCCCGTTGAAAGAGGTATCCAATTAGTCCAACTCCCCCACAAGTCCCATTTGAAAGTCATTATTAAATCTTCTCCAATCACCCTCACAGGGAGTGAATTCACTGATTCAAATTCTCATCTCCTCTCTGCAGCTTTTGCCAATTATCTTCAATCTGTGTTTGGCTACTGCTTACCTTCCTGTCAGTGGAAACAGTTTCTCCTTCCTTAGTCTATCAAACCCCTTTGTTATTTATACTTCTTATTAAATCTCTCTCTAACCTTCACTGCTGTAAAGAGAACAATCCCAGCTTCTGTCGGTGCAGACTCGATGGGCCAAAGGGCCTCTTCTGCACTGTGAGATTCTGTGATTCTCCAGCCTCTCCACATTAACTGAAATCCCTCATCCCTGGTCTCATTCTTAATGAAACAGGAGGTGGTGGAGCACTCATTGTGGGATATGCTCTGTGCTGACAGGTTCTGTGGAACCAAGGACCTGGTCAGTTTCTGCCACCACCCCCCCGGCCGCTTACCCAGAGGCGCTGAGCCCAATATCGCTCCCCTTGCTACTGCTTGGCTGATACCAGCGGGCACAGCAGAGGATGTAAAGTTTGGCCCTGCTCCCTAAGAGCAGTCCACTGTCAGCAGGTGAACTAGAGGGTAGGAATGAGACAGCGAGGATGCAGGAGTTGGCTTTGTCAAAAACATTGCAGCCCCTCAATGTGAGGCTTGTGCGCGTCGGTGTGAGTGCCAGTGTACGCTGTAGTGGGTGCCAGTGAGGCTGGCAAGGTACTCTGGTGTTTTGGTGCCAGTGCACAGTGAGGTCAGTGCCAGTGTGGCTGTACGATGTGCTGGTTGGATTAACGATTGTTCTCTAACTGCAGGCACTCTTTTCTGTTCCAGGTATTCTGGCATCGATTTGAAAAGCCAAGAAGCATATGAGCTGGCATCGCGGGGACTGTTACGGCCAATGCACAAATCCCCTCCCATCATTACTGCCATTCGATGTGTACACTTTTCCCCTCCGAACTTCATGCTGGGTATGTCGGTACAGTTCAATACAGTCCATGAGTCAGGGGACTGAGGTGGCTCCTGACGTCCCCTGCATTTCTTAATGTTGTTTTTCATGTTATTTGAAGCTGAGAAGCATTTCCCTCCTGTCCTGAAGGAGTGGATCACTCCTGGATTACAGGAGTGTCAGCCATAAGATTCAACCATACTGCCTCAGTCCATCCAGTCCACATCCATTCACCAATACAGCACAAACCAATCATCATCCCTCTACTGCCACCCCCATGCTTGGAACACACTGCCACCCTGTCCCAGAGGGTGAAAGGACAGTGTGTGGACAGGGCTCCTTTCTAACCTAACATGTTAAAAAACCCAACAAAGGAAGATCTAGTAATTGGGAATGAAGCAGAGCAGATAAGAGAAGTAAAAGTAGGGAACATCTAGGTAATAGTGACCATAATGTGATACACTTTGAGATGAAAGAGAAATGAGAAATATAATAATGAATAATGAGTCAGCATGGATTTCAAAAGGGAAAATCTTGCTTAACTGACCTTATTGAATTTTTGGAGGAGGTCATAGAGAGAGTAGACAATGGTCAAGCAGTAGACTAACATCAAGTCCATGCCATCAGCCGCTTCTGCCACTTTTGTTCCTTCCCCAGTCAACCGGCCCAAACTTTCTCTGATGCTCCCCCCACTCAAGCCCTGAACTCGCACCTTTCCTCTACTTTCTCTCCTATCTCACTTCATCTCACTGAGCATACCCATGAGATCTACCTCCTGCTCCCTCAACCATATTCCCACTAAACTGCTGATCTCCAACTTCCCCTCCTTGTCCCCATGTTAACCAATAATGTTAAAGGTTCTCTTTTCAGGCACTGTCCCTCTCTCCTTAAAATTTGCTGCCATCACTCTTCTCAAAAAAACACTTGGCCCTACCCTCCTTGCAAACTACCATCTCATCTCTACCCTCCTTTTCCTCTCCAAAGTCCTTGAATGTGTTATAGCCTCCCAAATCCTTTCCCAGAACTCCATGTTTGAATCCCTCCAATCACAAATGACATCCTCAGTGACTGTGACAAAAGTAAACTTTCCTTCCTTGTCCTTCTTGACCTGTCTGCAGCCTTTGACATAGTTGACCACACCATCCTCCTCCAATGTCTCTCCACTGTTGTTCAGCTGGGTGGGACTGTCCTCACCTGGTTCCTTTTTTATATATGTAATTGTAGCCAGAGAATCACTTACAATGGCTTCTCTTTCTGCACCTGCACCGTTACTTCTGGTGTCCAAGGATCTATCCTCGGCCCCCTCCTATTTCTCTTCCTTTTGTCCCTTGATGACATCATTAGAAAACATGTCAGTTTCCACATGTTCAATGAAAACCCCCAGCTCTACCTCACCATCACCTCTCTTGGCTCCTTCACTGTCTCTAAACAATCAGATTGCTTGTGGTACTGGATGAACAGAAATTTCTTACAATTAACTATCGGGAAGACTGAAGCCATTTTCTTCAATCCCTGCAACCTAGCTACTGACTCCATCCCACATATCCGCACTCTCATCAAGACTACCTTTGTAACATCACTTGCCCCATCTCAGCTTATCTGCTGCTGAAACCCTCATGCCTTTGTTACCTCTAGACTCATTTATTTTGATGGCCTTCTGGCTAGTACCCCACATTCTACCGTCCAAAAACATGAGCTCATCCAAAAAACTGCTGCCTATGCTTTAACTTGCACAAAGTCCTGTTCACCCATCCCTCTGTGCTCATTGACCTATGTTGGCACTGGGTTGAACAATATCTCAGTTTTAAAATTCTCATCTTTGTTTTCAAATCCTTCCATGGCCTCACCCCTCTCTCTTTCTGTAATCTCCTCCAGCCCCACAATCCTCTGAGATATCTGTACTCCTCTAATTCTGAGGACCTTGAGCATCCCTGATTTTAATTGTTCTGCTATTGGTGACTATGCCCTCGGTTGCCTGAGTCCTAAACTCTGGGATTCCCTCCCTAAGCCTGTCAACCTCTCTCTCCTCCTCCAGGACATGCCTTAAAACCTGTCTTTTCAACCAAGCTTTTGTCATCAACCTAATAGTGTCACCTGTGACTTGATGTCCAATTTTGTTTTGTAATGTTCCTGTGAAGTGCTTTGGGACATATTATTCTGGTAACAGCACTGAAAGCATAGAATCATAGCTTACAGCAAAAAAGATCATTCAGCCCATCATGTCTGTGCTGGCTCTCTGCAGGAGCAATTCACCGAGTCCCACTCCCCGTAGCACTGCAAATTTATCCTTTTCAATGTCTCGACTGAACCTCCCTCGACCCCACCCTCAGGCAGCACATTCCAAATCCTAACCACTTGCTGCGTGAGAAGATTTTTCTTCAGGTCTCTATTGTTTCTTTTGCCAATTACCTTAAATCTGTGCCCTCTGGTCCTTTCACCAATGGGAGCCATTTTTCTTTATCTAGTTTGTCCAAACCCCTCATGATTTTGAATAGCTCTATCAAATCTCCTCTCAACAAAAACAGCCCCAATTTCTTCAATCTATCTAGGTCACTGATGGTCCTAATCCCTGGAACCATTCTTGTGAATCTTTTCTGCACCCTCTCTAATATCTTCACATCCTTCCTAAAGTGTGGTGCCCAGAAGTGGATGCAGTACTACAGATGAGGCCAAACATAACCTCCTTGCTTTTGTACTCTATGCCCTTATTTATAAAGTCTGGAATTCCATATGCTTTATTAACCACCCTCTGAACCTGTCCTGATTTATGCACATATACCCCGAGGTCTCTCTGCTCCTGCACTCCTTTAGAGTTGTACCCTTTATTTTATATTTTCTTCCTACTACATTTCTCTGCATTAAACTTCACCTGCCACTCGTCCACCCATTTCACCAACCTACGCCCTTTTGAAATTCTACACTATCCTCCTCATAGTTCACTACTTCTAAGTTTCTCATCATCTGCAAATTTTGAAATTGTCCCCGGCACACCAAGATCTAGGTCATTAATATATATCAGGAAAGGTAAGGGTCCATGTAACAGTGAGGGTTGATGTGGTGTACTTCATCAAAAAACTCCAAGTTAATAGGTACTACCGTGCTGGCTTTCTTTAGTTAACCTGCATTTGTCCAGGTGACTATTAATTTTGTCTTGAATCATCGTTTTTAAAACTTTTCTGCACCAAGGTTAAACTGACTGGTCTCTAGTTGCTGGGCTTATCTTTACACTCCTTTTTGAACAAGGGTGTAAAAATTCTCCAGTCCTCTGGAACCACTCCTGTATCTAAGGAGGATTATGACCAGTGTCTCTGCAATTTCCACCTTTACTTCCCTCTATCCTTGGTTGCATCTCATCTGGTCCTGGTGCCGTATCAAATACCTCCTCTATCAATTTTAAACCCTTCCAGTGTCTGAATTAGCTCTTCTTTCACCATGGCCTCAGCAACAGCATCTTCCTTCATAAAGACAGATGTAAAGTATTCATATAGTACCCCAGCCTCCATGCATAAATCCCCTTTTTGGTTCCAAATCAACCCCGCTCCTTTTACCTGTTGATGAATGTCATCCTTTTCCCTCAGAGATCCAGTGTCTACATGAGACCCAGCAGTACCTGCGAAAGGTCGTCCATGAAATAGGTTTGGAGCTGAAGTCATCAGCAGTGTGTACCCATGTGCGACGCACACGTGATGGGATTTTCACAGTGGAAGATGCATTGATCAGGACACAATGGGAGCTGCAGAGCATACAGGCTGCAGTCCGAGCCAGCCGCTCAAAAGTGAAAGCCAAGCTCCAAGAGGACAGCTGGAGGCACACAGACATCGCAGGGGAAGACATGTCCACTGGAGTGAAAGCCCAGGAGAGGAGCAGCAGGTGTTCAGGACCCACACCAGTGGGAGACTGATCTGGACCCCTAGCACAGAGCCCTCTCCTAGGCTGCAGTGTGCACACACTGTATGGATTTGACTGTTTGCTTACCAAAAAAATCAGTCAGGCTGATTTTAAGTGGGAACTCTAGGATTTGTTTACAAGAAGAAACTATATTCCAGGATAATGTTTCAAAACGCTGGGCTTTTTTTTACATAGGAGCAGCTGTGTAAATCTGTTAATTCTTATTGTGTTGAAGCAATAAAAAGACAGTCAATAACTGGTGATTGACTGAGTGCTGTACACCAGTAAACCCTGCAGAACCAACACTGGGAAGCAGTAGAAAATCAAAGTGAGTGATTTTATTCAGTAGTAACTGGCTGCAACAATCTGTCCTCCAGAAGGTGCTGAAGGAGGTGAGAATGTCAGTGTCGTTTACTTATTATCCTTCCAATAATTCCAGCAACAGCCCTGGAGCTGCCTGATGGGCTTGGCATACAACACTATTACCACCACCCCAAGGCTGTGACCAGGGAATCACTCAATCCACACAGACTGCCGGACAAATGCGAGGTAATGCATTTTGGAAGGTCTAATACAGATAGGAATTATACAGTAAATGGCAGAACCCTTAAGTGCATCCACGGGCAGAGGGATCTGGGTGTACAGGTCCACAGGTCACTGAAAGTGGCAATGCAGATGGATAAGGTAGTCAGGAAGGCATATGGCATGCTTGCCTTCATCAGCAGGGGTATTGAGTATAAAAGCTGGGAAGTCATGCTGCAGCTGTATAGAACCTTGGTTAAACCACACTTGGAATATCGCGTGCAATTCTGGTCGTCACATTA
Source organism: Cetorhinus maximus (assembly GCF_964194155.1). NCBI lineage: Eukaryota > Metazoa > Chordata > Chondrichthyes > Lamniformes > Cetorhinidae > Cetorhinus > Cetorhinus maximus. The sequence goes on from NW_027596477.1 coordinate 228,668, forward strand.
CCAGAAGGATATGGAGGCATTGGAGAGGGTGCAAAGGAGGTTTACCAGGATGCTGCCTGGCCTGGAGGTTATTAGCTATGAGGAGAGGTTGGAGAAACTCTGATTGTTCTCACTAGAGCGACGGAGATTGAGGGGTGACTTGATAGAAGTTTACAGAATTATGAGTGGCATGGACAGAGTAGATAGAAGCTTTTTCCCAGGGCGGAAGAATCAATTACTAGGGGACATAGATTTAAGGTGAGAGGAGAAAACTTTAGAGGAGATGTGTGGGGCAAGTATTTTATGCAGAGGGTAGTGAGTGTCTGGAATTCGCTGCCAGAGGAGGTGGTGGAAGCAGGTGCGATAGTGATGCTTACGAGGCAGCTTGACAAATACATGAATAGGATGGGAATAGAGGGATACGGACCCCGGAAGTGCAAGATGTTTTAGTTTGACAGGCAATATGATCGGCGCAGGCTTGGAGGGCCGAAGGGCCTATTCCTGTGCTGTACACAGGAATTGTTCTTTGTACACTGCTTCCTGAAGTTGTTGTCCCTGAACACGAGAGCTGGGTCTGCAGGTGTCTGTCCCCTTCTCGTACTCGGTCCTTTCTGCCCCAACCCCCCATCACCATTGACTGTTGTAAGGGATTGACATTTAATAATACCACAACGCTGTGTCCACACAATTAAACTCATGCTCCATCTATGAATCCACGTTAGATGCACCTAGCTGTTATGTTTGAACAGTGGGACAGGGTAGAATCCCAATCTCTTCCCTCAGTGACTCTAGGTTCTGTTCCAATCGATTCTCATAGTAGAAGTTCATCATACAATGAGCAGCCCTGCCACATCGTACAGCCCACGGGATTAAGTCTGTGGCTAAAACCTGGATATTCCTGTTCGGGAGATAAGAAAGAAAAAGTTACCAGCAGTCGAATGTATCCTTGCCACTAACCCTGTGCCTGGCCCTTGCTCTTTCCAGTCTTGTAGGGGTGAAGGTTCTCGCACCATTTAAAGCAAACATCTGTTTGAACACACATGACAAAAGCCTAATGGAAGTTGTTTAATGTGGTCACGACAAACAGACTCTGGTCTCATAGGCAGAGTGATCATGGTTACATTACAGCTGACATCCTGAAGGGGCAAACATCTCTCTGCGTTTAGCTATACAGAGGTTCTGTTAGTGGAATAAGCATCCAGATTGAGAGTTCAAATCCCACCACTGCAGTTGGGGAATTTAAATCCAGGTTTTAAAAATCTGGAAGTAAAAAGTTAATAGCAGTAAAAGTGACTATGAAAAACCTACAAGGCTTACAAGGGAAATTAGAGATAGTATTAGATCCAAGGAAGAGGCGTACACATTGGCCAGAAAAAACAACAGACCTGAGGATTGGGAGCACTTTAGAATTCAGCAAAGGAGGACCAAGGGATTGATTAAGAAGGGGAAAATAGAGTACGAGAGTAAGCTTGCAGGGAACATAAAAACTGACTGTAAAAGTTTCTATAGGTATGTGAAGAGAAAAGGATTGGTGAAGACAAATGTAGGTCCCTTACAGTCAGAAACAGGGGAATTTTTAATGGGGAACAAAATAATGGCTGACCAACTAAATACATACTTTGGTTCTGTCTTCACAAAGGAGGACACAAATAACATACCAGAAATGTTGGGGAACACAGGGTTTAGTGAGAGGGAGGAACTGAAAGAAATCAGTATTAGTAGGGAAATAGTGCTGGAGAAATTGATGGGATTGAAGGCCGATAAATCCCCAGAGTTCTTAAGGAAGTGGCCCTAGAAATAGTGGATGTATTGGTGGTCATCTTCCAAGATTCTATAGACCCTTGGGTGGCTAATGTAAACCCCACTATTTAAAAAGGGAGGCAGGGAGAAAACAGGGAATTATAGACCAGTCAGCCTGACGTTGGTAGTGGGGAAAATTCTAGAGTCCGTTATAAAAGATTTAACAGCTGAGTACTTGGAAAACAGTGGCAGAATTGGACAGAGTCAGCATGGATTTACGAAAGGAAAATCATGCTTGACAAATCTACTGGAATTTTTCGAGGATGTAACTAATAGAGTTGGTGAGGGGGAGCCAGTGGATGTGGTTTACTTGGACTTTAAGAAGGTTTTCGACAAAGTCCCACATAAGAGATTAGCGTGTAAAATTAAAGCGCATGGGATTGGGGGTAGTGTATTAAGATGGATAGAAAACTGGTTGGCAGACAGGAAACAAAGAGTAGGTATAAATGGGTCTTTTACCGAATGGCAGGCAGTGACTAGTGGGGTACTGCAGGGATTGGCGCTGGGACCCCAGCTATTCACTATATTAATGATTTAGATGAGGGAATTAAATGTAATATCTCCAAATTTGCAGATGACACAAAGCTGGGTGGGAGGGTGAGCTGTGAGGAGGATGCAGAGATGCTTCAGTGTGATTTGGACAAGCTGAGTGAGTGGGCAAATGCATGGCAGGTGCAGTATAATGTGGATAAATGTGAGGTTATCCACTTTGGTAGCAAAAACAGGAAGGCAGATTATTATCTGAATGACTATAAATTGAGAGAGGGGAATGTGCAACGAGACCTGGGTGTCCTTGTACACCAGTCGCTGAAGGTAAGCATGCAGATGCAGCAGGTGGACAAGAAGGCAAATGGTATGTTGGTCTTCATAGCCAGAGGATTCGAGTACAGGAACAGGGATGTCTTGCTGCAATTATACAGGGCCTTGGTGAGACCACACCTGGAATAGTGTGTGCAGTTTTGGTCTCCTTTTCTGAGGAAGGATGTTCTTGCTTTAGAGGGAGTGCAGCAAAGGTTTACCAGACTGATTCCTGGGATGGCGGGACTGACATATGAGGAGAGATTGAGTCGGTTAGGATTATATTCACTGGAGTTCAGAAGAATGAGGGGGGATCTCATAGAAACCTATAAAATTCTAACAGGACTGGACAGGGTAGATGCAGGAAGGATGTTCCCGATGGTGGGGGAGTCCAGAACCAGGGGGGTCACAGTCTGAGGATATGGGGTAGGCCATTTAGGACTGAGATGAGGAGAAATTTCTTCACCCAGAGAGTGGTGAGCCTGTGGAATCTGCTACCACAGAAAGTAGTTGAGACCAAAACATTGTATGTTTTCAAGGAGTTAGATATAGCTCTTGGGACGGAAGGGATCAAAGGGTATGGGGAGAAAGCGGGAGCAGGCTATTGAGTTGGATGATCAGCCATGATCATAATGAATGGCGGAGCAGGCTCAAGGGGCTGAGTGCCTACTCCTGCTCCGAGTTTCTATGACTATCCTGGCTGAGACATCCCACTCTTTACCTTAAGCTTTTCCTCTTTGGCTCTATAGTTTTTTTTTTAGTTCATTCATGGGTGTCTCTGGCTAGTCCAACATTTATTGCCCATCCCTAATTGCCCTTGTTCAGACGGCATTTAAGTGGCAACCACATTGCTGAGAGTCTGGAGTCACATGTGGGCCAGACCAGGTAAGGACAGCAGATTTCCTTCCCTAAAAGACATTAGTGAACCAGATGGGTTCTATGAAACTAGTTCACGAGCGTCCTTTAGGGAAGGAAGCCAGTCTGTCTGTATGCACTCCAGTCACATATCTGTGCAGCCGACTCCTAACAGCCCAATGAAGTGACTAAGGTTAACAGTGACACACATCTCGAGAATGAATTTTAAACAATTCACAATACCAGTCAAAGGCTCCTGCTCCTGGTCTTTATCCACTGACAACTGTAGAAGTGTTGCTGCCAAGCCAGGACAAAGGCAAGTGAGCAGCAGAGTCTCCCCATGCTGTAGAAGAGTGAAAAGTTAATAGTTGAGCTCCTCTGTGTAACCGCCTCCTCCTTTGGGAAGGTAGTGGTGTTGTCACTGGGCTAATATATCATGCTCTGGGGACCCAGATTCAAATCCCACCACAGCAGATGGTGAAATTTGAATTTAATGATGTCCATGAAACAATTGTCATAAAAACCCATCTGGTTCACTAATGTCCTTTAGGGAAGGAAATCTGCTGTCCTTACCTGGTCTGGCCCACATGTGACTCCAGACTCACAGCAATGTGGTTGCCACTTAAATGCCGTCTGAACAAGGGCAATTAGGGATGGGCAATAAATGCTGGACTAGCCAGAGACACCCATGAATGAACTAAAAAAAAAACTATAGAGCCAAAGAGGAAAAGCTTAAGGTAAAGAGTGGGATGTCTCAGCCAGGATAGTCAGTGACTGGGTCAACATCTCAGAAAGGCCCAGCACTCCCTGAAGGGAGGGTAGCTCTAACTCATTGTCTCACTTAAAGCAAAAAAGAGTAAAATACTCACCTGGCAGATAGGTGGAGAGGACCAAACACAGCTCCCAGAATACACATGGGCAGACCAGTCTGTACTGCCTCAAACCACTTGACAGCGACCTCACCTGTTAGATACAGTAAAATGACAGCACAGTGAAAGGGCGGTGTCAGGGACGGCACAGTGAAAGGGAATAGCAACAGGGCCTCAGACAGCCCACAGACCCTGTACAGTCCACAACATCATGCAAACTAACCCAACTCAGAAACACCTGAGGGACAGTTTTACACTCTCTTGCCCGAAGCTAAATTGATATTCATTTCCCAAACCAGTGTTGGCTTGAAGGGAGATTGCTACCTACACAATGAATTTGGGACAGCTTTCTGTTCATGACAATCGCAAGAATACCAATGTCAGGGGAAGCAATTGTTGATCTCCTGACATTGGTATTCTCTTGTGAATTGGCCTGATGAGTGCAAGACAAAAAGCTTCAATAAAAAATATCTATTTTTTCAACAATACTCAAATTCTGTACGACCTAATAACTAAATGAGAACTTCCACATGTCAATTGTTCAATGTGCCTGAAATAATTTCCTGATGCCAGATCCTTAATTTATCCATTACTAGTTTGAACTCGTTCTGTTCTCACAATATAAGATATTGTACCTTTCAATTCCCTTCACAATCTTGTATCTCTATCAAATCACCCCTAAGACCCTGCATATCCAAAATGTATGGGTGTTTTTTCCAGTCTTCCCTCTTATCAGACTCTGGAAACTGTCGATCTTAGTCTGATCACCAACATTCACAAATTGAACAGCTTTGTGCTATGCTTCAGTCTGTACAAAAACGTATTGGTCCCTGCTCCTAGCCCTGAAGCTCTGCCCTCAGTACTCCATCTCCCAGCCCACCTCCTTCCCAACTCAGTACTGTCCTCTCTCCCCCAACATTATCACATAGTTGTTACGGTGTAGAAGGAGGCCATTTGGCCCATCCTGTCTGCACCAGCACTCCGAATGAGCATGACTCAGTGCCATTCTCCTGCCTTTTCCCCGTAACCCTGCACATTGTTTCTATCTAAATAATCATCTATTGCCCTCATGAATGCCTCAATTGAACCTGCCTTCACCACATTTCGAGGCACAGCATTCCAGGCCCAAACCACTCGCTGTGTGAAAAAGTTTTTCTCACATCGCATTTGCTTCTTTTGCAAATCACTTTAAATCTGTGCCCCTTGTTCTCGATCCTTCTATGAGCGAAAACAGTTTCTCCCTATCTACTCTGTCCAGTCCCCTCATGATTTTGAACACCTCTATTATATCTTCCCTTAGCCTGCTGCTCTCCAAGGAGAACAGTCCCAACTTCTCCAATCTATCCTTACAGCTGAAGTTTCTCATCCCTGGAACCATTCTTGTCAACCTCTTATGCACTCTCCAATTTGTTTACATCCTTCCTAAAGTGTGGCACTCAAAACTGTACACAATACTCCAGCTAAGGTCTAATTAGTGTCCTATACAAGTTCAGCATAGCCTCCTTGCTCTTGTACTCTATGCCCCTATTAATAAAGCCCAGGATACTATATGCTTTATTAACTGTTCTCTGCACCTATCCTGCCACCTTCAATGATCTATACACATATACACCCAGGTCTTTCTGCTCCTGCACCCCCTTCAAAATTTCACCCCTTATTTTATGTTGCCTGTCCATGTTCTTCCTACCAAAATGCATCACTTCTCTTATCCGCATTGAACGTCATCTGCCACCTATCTGCCCACTCCACCAACTTGTCTATGTCCTTATGAAGTTCTACACTGTCCTCCTCACAGATTACAATGCTCACCATGATCTAGATCATTTTTATATATGGAAAAGCAAGGGACCCAAAACCAACCCCTGAGGAACTCCACTGCAAGCTTTCCGCCAGCCCGAAAATTATCCATTAACCATTACTCTCTGCTTCCTATTTTTCAGCCAATTTTGTATTCACGTTGCTACTGTCCCTTTTATTCCAAGACCTATAACTTTTCTCACAAGCCTGTTGTGCGGCACTGTATCAAATGCATTTTAGAAGTCCATGTACACCACAGCAACACTCTGTTACCCCTTCAAAAAACTCCAAGTTAGTTAAACACTATTTTCCTATTATAAATCCATGCTGGCTCTTCCTAATCGACCCACATTTTTCCATCTAACTACTAATTCTACCCCAAATAATTGATTCTAGAATCTTGCCCACCACTGAAGTTAAACTGACTGGTCTGCAATTGCTGGGCTTATCCCTACAACCTTTTTTGAACAAGGGCATAATATTTGCAATTCTCCAGTCCTCTGGCACCTCCCGAGTCTAGGGAAGACTGAAGGATTATGGCTAGTGCCCCTGCAATTTCTACTCCCACTTCCTTCAATATCCTTGGATGCATCTCATTCGGTCCCGGTGCCTTATCAACTTTAAGTACCGACAGTTTGTCCAGTACCACCAACTTATCAGTTTTGAAACCTTCTAGTGACAGGGTTTCCTCCTCTGTCACCAGGGCCTTGGGTAGCATTTGCTTCTTTGATAAAGACAGATGCAGAATATTCACTTAATATTAATAATAACTAATATTAATATTCACAGAATATTCACCTCAGCCATGCCCCCTGCCCCCATGTGTAAATCCCCTATTTGGTCCCTAATCAGCCCTACTTTTTTTCAACCACCCTTTTACTAATTATGTGCCTATAGAAGTCTTTGGGATTCCCCTTTATGTTGGCTGCCAGTCTTTTCTCATAGTCCCCCTATGCTTCTCTTATTTGCTTTGTCACCTTCCCTCTGAACCTTCTGTATTCCTCTTGGTTCTCAATTGTATTTTCTACCTGACACCTGTAATAAGCACACTTTTTCTTCCTCATTTTAATTTCTATCTCCTTTCTCATCCAGAGAGCTCTGAATTTGTTTGCCCCACCTTTCCCTTTTGAGAGAATATACCTTAGCTGTGCCTGAACCATTTCTTTGTTGAAGGCAGCCCATTGTTCAGCCACTGGTTTTCTCGCCAACCTTTGGTTCCAATCTATCTGGCCCAGCTCCTTTCTTGCCCCTTTGAAGTCGGCTCTCCCCCCAGTTTATTATTCTTAGACCATAAGACATAGGAGCAGAAATTAGGCCATTCGGCCCATCGAGTCTGCTCCACCATTCAATCATGGCTGATAAGTTTCTCAACCCCATTCTCCCGCCTTCTCCCCGTAACCTTTGATCCCCTTACCAATCAAGAACCTATCTATCTTGGTCTTAAATACACTCAATGACCTTGCCTCCATAGCCTTTTGTGGCAATGAATTCCATAGATTCACCACTCTCTGGCTAAAGAAGTTTCTCCTCATCTCTGTTCTAAAAGATCTTCCCTTTACTCTGGGGCTGTGCCCTGGGGTCCTAATCGCTCCTACTAATGGAAACATCTTCCCCACGTCCACTCTATCCAGGCCTTTCAGTATTCTGTAAGTTTCAATCAGATCCCCCCTCATCCTTCTAAACTCCATCGAGTATAGACCTAGAGTCCTCAAACGCTCCTCATATGTTTAGCCTTTCATTCCTGGGATCATTCTCGTGAACCTCTTCTGGATCCTCTCCAGGGCCAGCACATCCTTCCTGAGGTACGGGGCCCAAAATTGCTCACAATATTCTAAATGTGGTCTGACCAGAGCCTTATAAAGCCTCAGCAGCACATCCCTGCTTTTATATTCTAGTCCTCTCAAAATAAATGCCAACATTGCATTTGCCTTCCTAACTATCACGTCAACCTGCAAGTTAACCTTAAGAGAATCCTGGACTAGGACTCCCAAGTCCCTTTGCACTTCAGATTTCTGAATTCTCTCCCCATTTAGAAAACAGTCTATGCCTCTATTCTTCCTACCAAAGTGCATTACCTCACACTTCCCCACGTTGTATTCCATCTGCCACTTCTTTGCCCATTCTCCTAACCTGTCCAAATCCTTCTGCAGCCTCCCCGCCTCCTCAATACTACCTATCCCTCCACCTATCTTTGTATCATCTGCAAACTTAGCCAGGATGCCCTCAGTTCTTTCATCTAGATCATTAATGTATAAAGTGAAAAGTTGTGGTCCCAACACTGACCCCTGCGGAACTCCACTAGTCACCGGCTGCCATCCTGAGAAGGACCCCCTTATCCTCACTTTCTGCCTCCTGCCAGACAGCCAATCTTCTATCCATGCTAGTACCTTGCCTCTAACACCATGGGCTCTTATCTTACTCAGCAGCCTCCTGTGCAGCACCTTGTCAAAGGCCTTCTGGAAGTCCAAGTAGATAACATCCATTGGCTCTCCTTTGTCTAACCTACTCGTTACCTCCTCAAAGAATTCTAACAGATTTGTCAGGCATGACCTCCCCTTGAAACCATGCTGACTTTGCCCTATTTTACCGTGCACTTCCAAGTATTCTGAAATCTCATCCTTAATAATGGACTCTAAAATCTTACCAATGACTGAGGTCAGGCTAATTGGCCTGTAATTTCTCATCTTTTGCCTCACTCCCTTCTTAAACAGGGAGGTTACATTAGTGATTTTCCAGTCCTCTGGGACCCTCCCTGACTCGAGTGATTCCTGAAAGATCACCACTAACGCCTCCACTATCTCTTCAGCTATCTCCTTCAGAACTCTGGGGTGTAATCCATCTGGTCCAGGTGATTTATCCACCTTCAGACCTTTCAGTTTTCCTAGCACCTTCTCCTTGGTAATGGCCACCATACTCACCTCTGCCCCCCGACTCTCTTGAACTTTGGGGATGTCACTCGTGTCTTCCACTGTGAAGACTGACGCAAAGTACCTATTCAGTTCCTCTGCCATTTCTTTGTTCCCCACTACTACTTAAGAATAAGAAAATAGGCGGTCACCCATTCCCTTTCTGCTCCTAAGCTGCAGTGTGACCAGCTCTCCGAACATGCTGTCCATGTAGCTCTCAGCCTCACGGATGCACCACAGTGACTCTAGCCGCCACTCGAGCTCTGGAACCCGGAACTCAAGTTTCTACAGCTGGTGACACTTCCTGCACATATTGTAGTCAAAGACACTGGTAGTGTCCACGACTTCCCACATATTACACGACACGGATTCCACATCACCAAGCTGCCCTGCCATGTCTTAACTTTACTTCCCTTATGTTAGCTCTAATTTACTTTGGTTTACTTGTATTACTTTACTGGCCCTGACTTCCCCTGATTCCTAATGTTTCTTACTCAAGTCTAAGTAGCTGCTTTTTTTAAAAATCCGCTTTTCTAATTTACGCTATTTAAAGGCATTCCCTAACTACAGTTTTTTACCAACCAATTAACTTATGGTTTTCCTGTGATGTCACTGTCGATTTTTTTTCTAACTCAGCTCCAAAGGTGAGGTTTACACCCAGGTCCGTTTCTGCTCAGCTGCTCCTGTTCCCAACTTAGAATAATTCCTACGTATACTCACCTCTTCCCACATGCACCGAATTCCCACGTGAACCTCTTTCGCTACTCACTAGGTTTCGGTCTCAGTCCAGCATAGCTGCTTGCCTCCTCACGCACCCCTTACTGAGCATGCAGTTTGAAAAGTCTGTCTCTTTTATAGACCCTCTGATGAGTCACTAACTAGTTTAGCTTCCTACTACAGTAATTAACACCACTTACACCAACTGCTTGCAGGTGACTAACAGATAACTGCCACTCCAGGCCGTTCTCCATTTAACAAGCTAACCTAACTTACTTATGTCAGATCTTGATTCTTAATCTATAGTTAAACCTGAAAAGGGCTTACCCGAACTTTCTACGTGAGCCTAATTCGCTACTCACTCAGTCTCCGTCTCACTCTGGCATAGTCACCTGTCTCCTTGTGTGCCCCTTACTGACCGTCTACTGACACCTCAAACTTGGTTGCTACTCCACCCCTTTCAACCCCAATCAAACTCCTCTTAGGGCTACGTGTTGTTTTCAGAGTTTTCTCTGCCTCCAGCACTGAAGCAGTTTCTTATATCTGACCAGAATTGGGTACGGTGCTCCAGGTGGGGACTGACCCTGGAAAGTTTCGATCATGATTTGTACTGATTTTTTCAGATTCTCGTTCCACATCCAATTAGTTTTATTAGTTGTTGTTCTCAGCTGACTTTGTTAAAATATTGAGTCACCGAAGACTTCGCGGTCCCTTCATCCTGAGTTATTTCACCCCCATCCATAGAGTATGTGAGTTGTCCATTTGTCCTTCTACTAATCAGGCCTTGTTTGTAGTTAATTATCACTGTCCTGCCCACTCATTTTATTCAATTCTTTCTGAGATCCCAGTTTGGTAATTAGCCATAGTTCACAAAGGCCCATTGGAATCTCTCTCCATTTGAGAGAGACAATTACTTATATACAGCTTGAGGGGCAACATTCTGCAAGCGTGGGGCAGGGCGGGGGGGCAGGGTCTCCATGAACAATCACAACCAGTACAGGGATTGAACCCATGCTATTAGCAGCATTCTGCACCACACTCTAGCCATCTAAGCTAACTGACCTCAGTGTAGTATCATGCAAAGTTAACCACTTTGCACTGAGCTTTTGAGTCCAGCTTCTTGATGTAAATTAGATACAGCACTGGCCCCAGTGACATTCTCTGGGTTGTGGATCTGCTCTATTCCTCCAGCCTCTCTCATCCTGCTATTATTCCTGTCATTTAACCATCTCCTATTTCCACCAATCACGATCCTTTTCTTGTGTACCTTTATATTTTTATCTCCTTTCCCTTAACCTCTTCCTTCTTGTAAGCCTGGAAGGTTTTCTGAAGAAGGGAAATGTCTGAACGTTGCTTCTCTCCACAGACATGGTGTTTAATGAGCTGCTGTTGACTTGTTTCAGCTTTCCTCTACCTGCTGCATTTTGTTCCTAATGGATCCATGGTTACCTCTGTCTGTTTTGTCTCCCTTTTAAGGTCCACATTTTCCAGTTTCCAATACACTGCTGCTGCTCAATATCTAGTAATTTGCTCAGGGTGTCAGGCCCTCACAAATCTCCCCTTAGTCTTCCCCGGCTTAAATCCCATCTCTCCCTGGGGATTTATTTGTTTACAACCCATTAGCTTGTCTAGGACTTTGACCTCAGAGATATGGAGCTTGCTGACTTTGGTTATCTTTGTAGGTGATGAAGATGTTGATTATCATCTCACTTGGACTAAGTAACCATTCAGAATATTCACTGTCTCGTGTTGAGTTTTGATTCCGTTTCCATCTACCCCTACTTTCACTGCCCCCTTCCTGTTATGGCACGGGAAGAATGTTACTGTTATATTTATCTTCTGCTTTTCCTCGGTCCCCATTTGCCTTTTATAAAGCATTTCTACATTTTCTTGTATTGATGCCCATCGCACCTTTCCCTTTGTCTCTGCAGGGTGGGAGATGGTTTTCTTTTCTAGACTTTTCTATCTGTTTGTTAATCCATTTTGAGCCTCATTTGTTTAATCTGAGCATGCTGATTTTCAATATGTCCTATATACTTGGAAGTTATACCTTTAAAGGTTTTTCACACGTCCTCTACTCAAGCTTTCTTGAATGACTTCCCCCAATCTATTGCTTTTGGGTTTTCGCACAGGACCCTTTCCAGGCAGCAGAGAGAGGGGACTTTTAATCCATCAATTTTGGCTGCCAGTTTAATCCACGAGATGCACAATTGGTTCTATATTACGGTCTAACATCTATAATTACTAACTATGGTAAGGGTGAAAAGTGAAAGGCTCTGGGGTTAGCAAGTCTCTGTTAAACGCTGAGGAGGTATTTCCTGCAGTTAACTATCAATGCAGGTATTCATGGGTAATTAACCCTAGAAATGATCTTCCAAGAAGGTCACATGATCTAATCCTGACCAATAGACAAACTGTCGAGTGATCTGACTTACCGAGTATGTTAGTGGGCATGCCCAGTAACGTGTGCATGAAGTCATGTACTTCACGATACCGCTGGATCACATAGGCAAGTTCCTCATCATCAACAAACTTCACAGGCATCCGACTGTCGGGGGTAACTCGCTGTAAAACAAAAAGGAACTGATATATGCTGACTCTCTGCCGCGGACCGAGCGGGCACGTGCCTCGCCACGGACACGGTGCGCAATCTTGGATGTCCGAATATTATGTCCCACAAGATAATTATAGATGAGCCAAGCCATTCAGCCCATCTTAATTCATTAATCCATAAGGATTGCACAAGTCCCCATTGCAGCCTGTAACTTCGTTCTTAAATGCTTCTAGGGATTGTGCCTCTGTAACTCCATCTGGGAGCCCATTCCATATGTTAAAGGAAGAGGCCTCAAAACTGTTCTGCCAATGTTCACTGAGATCATGACTGATCAGTGACTTAATTCCATATACCTGCCTCAGTCCATATCCCTTATTACTCTTGGCTAACAAAACTCCCAGATATCAAATTGACAATTGGTCTAGCATCAATTGCTATTTGCAGAACATTGATGTGTAGAAGTGTTTCCTCATTTCATTCCTTATTTTTAGGCTATGATTCTCAGTCCTGGACTGCTCAACCAGCAGAAATCATTTCTCTCTAATTACATTATCAATTCCCATTAATATCTTGGAAACTTCAATTAAATCACCCCTTAACTTTCTAAATTCCAAAATATACAATCCTAGGTTGTGTAATCTCTCCCTGTAATTTAACCCTTTGGTGTCCAGGTTTCATTTTGGTAAACCAACACCGCACTCCCGCAAGGCCAATATCTCCTTCCTAAGGTGTGGTGCCCAGGACTGCTCCCAGTAACTCCAGCTCTAACTAGGGCTTTACATAGTGATGCATTGCTTCTACCCCTTTGTATTCTAGTCCTCTAGATATAAAGGCCACCATTCCATTAGCCTCTTCAATTATTTTCTCTACCTGTTTGTGACATTTTAATAATCTAGGATGAGTCAAGCAGAGGGTTACCTTTACATTCCAGGATATGTCTGGAATAGTCAGCAGTGTTCACAGACGAGAGCAGGGCCTGATATTGCTTTACATGGTCCAGCCACATCTGACAATGGATGATTAAACCAATTGTCTGCCCCATCCATTCAAGTCTGCGTCCCATGGACTTCAGGGAGTGAAGATGAGAACTGTACCAGGGGATAGCCAGGGTGAGAGAGAGTAATGCTTTTATTGGGCACTAGAACATCGATGGTGAGAGTACAGTTTGAGCAGCTCAGTAACTACAGAAACGCCATGCTGAACGCAGGGCCAAAGGCTGGACAGGTGGGATTTTGACAGGGTAGTTGTAAGTGAATTGGGGGAAGAGATTTTTCCATAGGCGTGTACAGGTGGAAATAGGGAGGGGAGGGGACAGGGGATGTGGGTGGAGAGTCAAACAAGCAAGTGATCAGATGGCTTTACCCGTGATTGATAAGTTTGGGGTGGCGGGTGTGAGGCCAAGTCAGATAGCAAGGGGGACCTGTGTTGAATCCCCACAATTCTGAGATTCAATAGGCAGCCTCTGATACAGAACTTGATCAGCACCATGTCCCCAAGCTACTCATCCACTGAGGTAGTCACCTCCTCACAGAAGGCGAGAGGATTTGTCAGGCAGGATTATCCTCTTCTCAATCCAGCCCAACTGCTGGTAACTCGGTTACTGTGATAACTCGATTACTATTAATAATACTTCATTGTGTTCCCGATAAATTCCATTACTGTGATAACTTGGTTACTGTGATAGAGATAACACTCCGTTGTAGTCCGGATGAATTCCATTACTGTGATAGAAACTCGGTTACTATGATAACTCGGTTACTGTGATAGAGAACAAAAACAGAATTACCTGGAAAAACTCAGCAGGTCTGGCGGCATTGGCGAAGAAAAGAGTTGACGTTTCGAGTCCTCATGACCCTTCAACAGAACTGAGTAATATTAGCAGAGGGGTGAAATATAAGCTGGTTTAAGGTGAGGGGGATGGGGGGAGAGAAGTGGGGGTGGGGGGGGGTTGTAGGGACAAGCAAGCAGTGATAGGAGCAGATAATCAAAACATGTCACAGACAAAGGAACAAAGAGATGTTGAAGGTGGTGATATTATCTAAACGAATGTGCTAATTAAGAATGGATGGCAGGACACTCAAGGTACAGCTCTAGTGGGGGTGGGGTGGAAAGACTGACAGGGCATTAAAGGTATAGATTTAAAAATAATGGAAATAGGTGGGAAAAGAAAAATCTATATAAATTATTGGAACAAACAAAAGGGAGGGGGAAGAAACGGAAAGGGGGTGGGGATGGAGGAGGGAGTTCAAGATCTAAAGTTGTTGAATTCAATATTCAGTCCGGAAGGCTGTAAAGCGCCTAGTCGGAAGATGAGGTGCTGTTCCTCCAGTTTGCGTTGGGCTTCACTGGAACAATACAGCAAGCCAAGGACAGACATGTGGGCAAGAGAGCAGGGTGGAGTGTTAAAATGGCAAGCGACAGGGAGGTTTGGGTCTTTCTTGCGGACAGACCGCAGGTGTTCTGCAAAGCGGTCGCCCGGTTTACATTTGGTCTCTCCAATGTAGAGGAGACCGCATTGGGAGCAACGAATGCAGTAGACTAAGTTAGGGGAAATGCAAGTGAAATGCTGCTTCACTTGAAAGGAGTGTTTGGGCCCTTGGACGGTGAGGAGAGAGGAAGTGAAGGGGCGGGTGTTGCATCTTTTGCGTGGGCATGGGGAGGTGCCATAGGTGGGGGTTGAGGAGTAGGGGGTGATGGAGGAGTGGACCAGGGTGTCCCAGAGGGAACGATCCCTACGGAATGCCGCCAGAGTGGGTGAAGGGAAGATGTGTTTGGTGGTGGCATCATGCTGGAGTTAGCGGAAATGGCGGAGGATGATCCTTTGAATGCGGAGGCTGGTGGGGTGATAAGTGAGGACAAGGGGGACCCTATCATGTTTCTGGGAGGGAGGAGAAGGCATGAGGGCGGATGCGCGGGAGATGGGCCGGACACGGTTGAGGGCCCTGTCAACCACCGTGGGCGGAAAACCCCGGTTAAGGAAGGAGGACAACATGTCAGAGGAACTGACATGTTTTCATTACTGTGATAGAGGCTCGGTTACTGTGATAACCCGGTTACTTCGATAGAGATAATACTCCATTGTATTCCCGATGAATTCCATTACTGCGATAGAGACTTTGTTACTGTGATAACCCGGTTACTGTGATAACTCGGTTATTGTGATAGAGACTCGGTTACTGTGATAACCCGGTTACTATGATAGAGACTCTGTTACTGTGATAACCCAGTTATTGTGATAGAGATGATACCCCAATGTATTCCAGATGAATTCCATTCTTTTACCCGGGTTCAAATCCCACCACAGCAGATGGAAAAACCTGGAATTAAAAGTCTAATGATCATAGAACCATTGTAGATTATTGTAAAAACCCATCTGGTTAACTAATGTCCTTGAGGGAAGGAAATCTGCTGTCCTTATCTGGTCTGGCCTACATGTTACTCCAGACCCACAGCAATGACTCTTAAATGCCCAATGTATCCAGCCACTAAAAAGCCAATAAAAAGGAATGAGCTAGGCACTGAAAGCAACAACGGCAAACCCAGCCCTGTCGACCCTGCAAAGTCCTCCACACTAACATCTGGGGGCTAGTGCCAAAATTGGGAGAGATGTCTCACAGACCAGTCAAGCAACAGCCTGACATAGTCATCCTCATGGAATCATACCTTATAGATAATGTCCCAGACACCACCATCACCATCCCTGGGTATGTCCTATCCCACCGGCAGCACAGACCCAGCAGAGGTGGCAGCACAGTGGTATACAGTCGGGAGGGAGTTGGCCTGGGAGTCCTCAACATTGACTCCGGCCCCCTGAAGTCTCATGGCATCAGGTCAAACATGGGCAAGGAAACATCCTGCTGATTACCACATACCGCCCTCCCTCAGCTGATGAATCAGTGCTCCTCCATGTTGAACATCACTTGGAGGAAGCACTGAGGGTGGTAAGGGCACAGCATGTACTCTGGATGGGGGACTTCAAAGTCCATCACCAAGAGTGCCTTGGTAGCACCACTACTGACCGAGCTGGCTGAGTCCTAAAGGACAGAGCTGCTAGACTGGGTCTGCGGCAGGTGGTGAGGGAACCTATATGAGGGAAAAACATACCTGACCTCATTCTCACCAACCTGCCTGCCATAGATGCATCTGTCCATGGCAGTATAGGTAGGAGTGACCACCGCACAATCCTTGTGGAGACAAAGTCCTGCCTTCACATTGAGGATACCTTCCATCGTGTTGTGTGACACTACCACCGTGCTAAATGGGATAAATTTTGAACAGATCTAGCAACTCAAGGCTGGGCATCCATGAGGCACTGTGGACCATCAGCAGCAGAGTTGTATTCGAACACAATCTGTAACCTCATGGCCCGGCATATCCGCCACTTCACAATTACCACCAGGCCAGGAGATCAACCCTGGTTCAATGAAGAGTGCAGGAAGGTGTGCCAGGAGCAGCATCAGGCATACCTAAAAATGAGGGGTCAACCTGGTGAAGCTACAACACAGGACTACTTGCATGCCAAACAGCATAAGCAGCAAGGGATAGACAGAGCTAAGCAATTGCACAACCACTGGGTCAGATGTAAGTTCTGCAGTCCTGCCACATCCAGTCGTGATTGGTGATGGAGGAGGAGGAGGTTCCACAAATATCCCCATCCTCAATGATGGAGGAGCCCAGCACATCAGTGCACAAGATAAGGCTGAAGCATTCGCAACAATCTTCACCCAGAAGTGTCGAGTGGATGATCCATCTCGGCTCCCTCCGGAGGTCCGCAGCATCACAGATGCCAGTCTTCAGCCAATTCGATTCACTCCACGTGGATACTACAAAGGCTATGGGCCCTGACAATATTCCGGCAATAGTACTGAAGACATGTGCTCCAGAACTTGCTACACCCTGAGCCAAGCTATTCCAAGCAGCATTAGCTTAGCAATAGCCTGCTCACTGACGCCCAGTTTGGGTTCCGCCAGAGCCACTCAGCTCCTGAACTCACTCCAGCCTTGGTTCAAACATGAGCATAAGAGCTGAACTCCAGAGGTGAGGTGAGAGTGACTGCCCTTGACATCAAGGCAGCATTTGACTGAGTGTGGCATCAAGGAGCCCTTGCAAAACTGAAGTCAATGGGAATCAGGGGGAAAACTCTTAGCTGGTTGGGTATGACACCTAAGACAAAGGAAGATGATTGTGATTGTTGGAGGTCAATCAGCTCAACCCCAGAACATCACTGCAGGAGTTCCTCAGGGTAGTGACCTAGGCCCAGCCATCTTCAGCTGCTTCATCAAGGACATTCCTACCATCATAAGGTCAGAAGTGGGGATGTTCGCTGATGGTTGCACAATGTTCAGCACCATTTGTGACCCCTCAAATACTGAAGCAGTCCATGTCCAAATGCAGCAAGACCTGGACAATGTCCAGGCTTGGGCTGACAAGTGGCAAGTAACATTCGCGCCACACAAGTGCCAGGCAATGACCATCCCCAACAAGAGAGATTCTAACCATTGCCCCTTGACATTCAATGGCATTACCATCGCTGAATCCCCCACTATCAACATCCTGGGAGTTACCATTGACCAGAAACTGAACTGGACTAGCCATATAAATACTGTGGCTACAAGAGCAGGTCACACACTGGAATCTTGTGATGAGTAACTTGCCCCCTGACTCCCCAAAGTCTGTCCACCATCTACAAGGCACAAGTCAAGAATTTGGTGGAATTCTGTCTACTTGCCTGGATGAGTGCAGCTCCCACAACACTCAAGAAGCTTGACACCATCCAGGACAAAGCAGCCCACTTGACTGTCGCCCCATCCACAAACATTCACTCCCTCCACCACCGACGCACAGTAGCAGCAGTGTGTACCATCTAGAAGATGCACTGCGGAACTCACCAAGGCTCCTTTGACAGCACCTTCCAAACCCACGACCGCTACCATCTAGAAGGACAAGGGCAGCAGAAGATAGATGGGAACACCACCACCTGGAAGTTCCCCTCCAAGTCACTCACCATCCTGACTTGGAAATATATCACCGTTCCTTCACTGTCGCTGGGTCAAAATCCTGGAACTCCCTCCCTAACAGCACTGTGGGTGTACCTACACCACATGGACTGCAGCGGCTCAAGAAAGCTCCTCACAAGCACCTTCTCAAGGGCAATTAGGGATGGGCAATAAATGCTGATCCAGCCAGCAAAGCCCACATCCCATAAAAGAATGAAAAAAAGGAATAAATATTCAAATTGTTTACCAACATGTGCTCAGCCTCACTTTCAGGTCTGTTTGCACCTTTTAATGTTCTCACCTCTTTCTGCTATTCACAACCTAGGTGAACTCTTCCCTTCCCTCCGTGCTCAGCTCCACGGGTCACTTATTAACCCATTCACAGTCACAGGTGCCAAGTCTGTGTAGTCTGTCCTGGCTATGTATTTATCCTGTCTGCTTCCATCCGCACCTTGCCACATCCACTTGTTTTCTTCTCTCATTTCTTTGAATTTGGCCCTTTCGAAGAGACCTGTCCGATCCTGTTAAACCAAATTATTCTGTAGTCATGATTCTCAAAAGTGCTGTTACTTCCATTGACAAGGTCTGACTCATTCACAAACACCAGGACAAGGCAAGCACCAACTCTCATGGCTTCCTTTATAAACTCCAAATGATATTTACCAACTCACATTCTAAGCTATTCAAGATTACTTGTGATTAAGGTTTTGGTTGGAGATCAGTGGGCACTCATGCCTCTGTGCCAGAGGATCATGTGTGTAAGGCCCATTCCAAAGACCTGGGCCCATAATCCAGGTCAACACTCCCAATGCAGTACTGAAGGAGCGCTGCACTGTTAGAGGGTCAGTACTGAGGGAGTGCTGCACTGTCGGAGGGTCAGTACTGAGGGAGCGCTGAACTGTCGAAGGGTACGTACTGAGGGAGTGCTGCACTGTCGTAGGGTATGTACTGAGGGAGTGCTACACTGTTGGAGGGTCAGTACTGAGGGAGTGCTGCACTGTCGGAGGGTCTGTACTGAGGGAGCGCTGAACTATCGGAGGGTCAGTACTGAGGAAGAGCTACACTGTCAGAGGGTCAGTACTGAGAGAATGCTATACTGTCGGAGGTTCAGAATTGAGGGAGCACCGCACTGTCGGAGGGTCAGTACTGAGGGAGCGCTGCAGTGTCAGAGGATCAGAACCGAGGGAGTGTTGCACTGTCAGAGGGTCAGTGCTGAGGGAGCGCTGCACTGTCGGAGTGTGGGTACTGAGAGAGTGCTGCACAGTCGGAGGGTCAGTATTGAAATGGCACTTGTACTGTCGGAAGGTCAGTACTGAGGGAGCGCTGCACTGTCAAGAGGATCAGAACTGAGGGAGTGCTGCACTGTCAGAAGGTCAGTGCTGAGGGAACACTGCACTGTCGGAGTGTCGGTGCTGAAGGAGTGCTGCACTATCTGAGAGTCAGTACTGAAAGAGCACTGCACTGTCGGAGGGTCAGTATTGAAATGGCACTTGCACTGTCGGTGGGTCAGTACTGAGGGAGCGCTGCACTGTCAGAGGGTCAGTACTGAGGGATTGCTGCACTGTCGGAGGTTCAGTGCTGAGGGAGTGCTGCGCTGACGAAGGGTCAGTACTGAGGGATTGCTGCACTGTTGGAGGTTCAGTGCTGAGGGAGTGCAGCACTGCTGAAGGTGCTTTATTTTGGGAGAAACATTAAATGAAGGTTGCTTGCTCTCTCTGGTGGGCATTAACGATCCCATGAAGCTATTTCAAAGAAGAGTAAGGGAGTTCTCCCCAATCTCCTGACCAATATTTGTCACGAAAACAGATGCTTCAGTCGTCACCATATTGCTGTTTGTGGGATCTTGCTGTGTGCAAAGTGGCTGCCATTGTTCCTACATTACAACAGTGACCATGCTTCAAAAAGTACTTCATTGATACGTATCAAAAGAGCAGTGATGCTAGTATTGATCGTGGGGAACACAAGTGTATACTTCCCTCCCGTCTGAAAAACATCTGTTCACCACCACTCTGCTTTCCACGCTGTCACTGCCCCTTTCATTCCACAGAGTTTAATTTTGCCAACAAGTTGATGATGTGATACTTTTGAAATTCCATGGACACATCAACCTCACTACCCTCATCAACCCTTTCCAAAAAACCAATCAAATCAGTCAAACACTATTTCCTCTTAACAAATCTGAAGCTTAGCATTTATTAGCCCTTGCTTTTCCAAATGTCAATTCATTTTGCCCTGGATTATTGTCCCTGCAACTTTTCCCATCACCGACATTAGACTGTCTGGCCTGTAGTTTCCAGGTTTATCCCTTTCCCCTTTTTTTTTGAACAGAGATGTAGCCATTTACAACCCTCCAGTCCTTTATTCTCATACTCTTTTCCATCTCTTGATCTCCTCTGTATTTTCTATGTTCAGCTTGTTCTCTACTGTATTAGGATCCTTAAATTTGTCCTAAACCTCCTTTTGCTGTTTTATTTTAACCTCTATACCTTGAATCATCTTGGGAGCTCTAGCTTCCCCCCTGTCTACTCTGTGCCTGAACTCTTGGAAGCGCTCCCTTTGTTCATTCACTGTTCTGCCTGCCAATCTTTGATTACAATCCAACTGGACCATGTTCCTTTCCAACTCTGTGAAGATAGCGCTCCTCCAATTGAATATTTTTAAGCTCAATTGTTCCTTGTCCTTTTCCATAACAATTCTAAACCTAATGATATTATGATCACAATTCCCCAAATGTTCTCCCACTGAAAGATGCCTCGCTTCCCCACTTCACAGGCCTTAGTGTGACTGCACCTTGAGTGCTGTGTGCAGCTTTGGTCTCCTAACCTGAGGGATTTATTTGCATTGGCAGCAGTTCAGAGAAGGTTCACTGACTGCTTCCAGGGATGAAGGGGGTTGGGCCTATATTCATTGGAGTTTAGAAGAATGAGAGCTGATCTTATGAAACATTTAAGATTCTGAGGGGATGTTTGCCTTGTGTGGGAGTCTAGAACAAGAGGACATGGTTTCAAAATAAGGGTCTTCCATTTAAGATGGAGATGAGGAACTTAGGAACATTAGAACAGGAGTAGGCCATTCGGCCCATTGAGCCTGCTCCACCATTCAATTAGACCATGGCTGATCATCTACCTCAATGTCACTTTCCTGTGCTATCTCCATATTCCTTGATGTCATTAACCTCCAGAAATCTGTCGATCTCTGTCTTGAACATGCTCAATGATTGAGCTACCACAGCCCTCTGGGGTAGAGAATTTCAAAGATTCACCACCCACTGAGTGAAGAAATTCCTCCTCATCTCAGTCTTAAATGGCCTGTCCCTTATTCCGAGACTGTGTCCCCTGATTCTAGACTCAACAGCCAGGGGAAACATCCTATCCACATCCACCCTGTCGCCCTGTAAGAATATTGTAAGTTTCAATGAGATAATTCTTTGAAACTCTAGAGAACACAAGCCCGGTTTTCTCAATTTCTCCTCATAAGACAATCCCGCTGTCCCAAGGATTATTCTGGTGAGCCTCTGTTGCACTTCCTCTATGGCAGGTAAATCCTTCCTTAGATAAGGAGACCAAAACTGTACACAATACTCCAGATGCAGTCTCACCAAGGCTCTATACAATTGCAGCAAGTCATCATTACTCCTGTACTCAAATCCCCTTCCAATAAAGACCAACATATAATTTGTCTTCCTAATAGCTTGCTGCACCTGCATGTTAGCTTTCAGTGATTTGTGAACAAGGACACCCGGGTCCCTTTGGACATCAACATTTCCCAAACACTCACCGTTTAAGAAATACTATGCCTTTTTTTCTCTACCAAAATTGATAACTTCACACTTATTCACATTATATTCCATCTGCCATATTCTTACCCATTCACTCAGCCTGTCCAAATCCCCTTGAAGTCCCCTTGCATCCTCCTCACAACTCACACTCCCACCCAGTTTTAGCAAATTTGGAAATATTACATTTGGTCCCCATATCCAAATCATTGATGTAGATTGTGAATAGCTGTGGCCCAAGCACTGATCCTTGCTTGGGTATCCCCGCGAGTCACAGCCTGCCAACCTGAGAATGACCCGTTTATTCCTATTTTCTGTTTTCTGTCTGTTAGCCAAATCTCAATCCATACCAGCATATTACCCCTAATTCCATCTGCTCCAATTTTATTTACTAACCTCCTGTGTGGGACTTTATCGAAAGCTTTCTGAAAATCCAAATACAGCACATCCACTGGTTCACCTTTATCTAACATCCTCAAAAAACTCCAGCAGATTTGTCAAACATGATTTCCCTTTCATAAATCAATGTTGACTCTGCCCAATCATGTTATTATTTTCCAAGTGTCCAGTTATCACATCCTTTATATTAGATTCTAACATTTTCCTTATTACTGACATCTGTATTCTCAGTTTTCTCTCTCCCTCCCTTCTAAATAGTTGGGTTACATTTGCTACTTTCCAGTCCTCAGGAACCTTTCCAGAATCTATAGAGTTTTGAAAGATAACCACAAATGTATCCACTATCTCTCGAGCCACTTCCTTTAACACTCTGAGATGAAGCTCAACTGGTCCAGGGGAATTTATCAACCTTCAGCTCAATTAATCTTTTGAATACCACCTCTTTATTAATACTGATTTCTTTCAGTTCCTCATTTTCACAAGGCCCTCGGTTCCCTAGTTTCTGGGAGATTTTCTGTATCTTCCCCCATGGAGACAGACACAAAGTAATTGTTTAGTTTCTCCGCCATTCCCTATTCTCTACAATAAATTCTCCAGTTTCCACATGCGATGGACCCAGAATTCTTTTCTCAGAGGGTTGTTATACCCTGGAATTCCCTTTCTCAGGCAGCAGTGTAGGCTGGGTCATTGAATATATTCAAGGCTGAGTTAGACAGATTGTTGCTCCACAACGGAGTCAAAGATTATGGAAGACAGGCAGAAAAGTGGAGTTGAGGCCGCAATCAGATCAACCATGATCTCATTGAATGGCAGAGCAGGCTCGAGAAGCTGAATGACCTATTCCTGCTCCTATACCTTATGATCTTTATCATTCCTCAGAACGCGATCCAGTACTGATTCCTTCCTTGTTGGGCTGGACATTGATCAAGAAAGTTTTCTTGTCCACGTTTCAGAAATTCCTCCCCCTTTTTACACTTTACACAGTTACTATCCCAGTTTATATTAGGATAATTGATGCCCCTCATTATCATTACTCTGTAGTTCTTCCATCTTACAAAACATTCCCCCAAAAGACTCCCTACTGGGTCTGACCCACAGGTTGGCAACACTCCCTTATAGATATTTAACTATAAAAATCCAGTAATATTACCCAAGGCAAACTGCTGTAGCCTTAATAAAGGCATACCACATGACCTCTTAAACTCTCTTCCATTCTGCTGTGGAAATCTAAGACATCAGAACAAAACAGTCCCAGACTTTTCTGACTTGACTAGATAGCTGATTCAAACTGCATCTTCTTCTAGCCTAGAGCTGTTTCCAGGAGACCTTCCTCACACAGCCAACAGCCAACCCCCAAACACTCCACAGTGACTCTAAAGTACCTTTTCCCCCCTTTCATCTCAGGTTACATTGTTCTCGCACCTCTTTGAAACTTAAATCCTTCCAAATGTAAAATCTTTCATGTTTCTATTTTGTCTCTGCTTTCGAGTCAATAAAATGTAATATATCTTCTGTTTACCCATGGAACTCCTGCAAGATGCAAAAATGTTTCTTCACACCTCTGACTTCCCTTTGATATTTAAACATTTCTCAACTTATCCAAAAATGCAAGTGTTAGATCCAACCTATTTACTTCTACCTCAAACGCACCATACTATCTCATTACAAATGCACACCTAACACCTCTATCTTTTCATGTCTTAAACCTTCCAGACAACCTGTCTCTAGTGACTTTTTCCCAGCTTAATCAAATCATTTACACATACACAGCCTTCTTCACAGGATAACACAATACTCCCCCAAAATATAAAAAAAAATCCATTCTCACTATACCATTGCTTTCCAGTTACATAATAGTTTCATTCATCGATACCTGCCACCCCTCCTCTTCCATCTTCCCTATATTTTATGAATAGTTTGTCCCCAGGAATATTAAAAATCCCAATCCTCCCCTTCTTTTTATTTATTCTTTCATGGGATGTGGGTGTCGCTGACAAGGCCAACATTTTTTGCCCACCCCTAATTGCCTTTGAACTGAGTGGCTTGCTAGGCCATTTCAGAGGGCAGTTAAGAGTGAACCACATTGCTGTGGATCTGGAGTCACATTTAGACCAGACCAGGTAAGGATGGCAGATTTCCTTCCCTAAAGGACATTACTTGTCTAGCTTTATATTCCAGATTTATTAATTGAATTTTAAATTCGACCAGCTGCTATATTTCCACAGTATTACCCTGGGTCTCTCGATTACTAGTCCAGTGACAATACCACTATGTCACCATCTCCCCCTATCTTTGAGCTAGTTCTGTTATTGCCACTAAATCAAAGTCCAATGGGACGACTTGTGCCTGCAGCTCATCAGCCGTGCTGCAGGAATTTACACGGATTCACATCAACCCCATTCCAGGCTGCCTCACATTTGCCCACTGTCTGATCCCTCCTATTTCTGAACTATTCTTTTGCCTCTCCCTGTATTCTGATCATCTCGTTTCTCCACTCGAATGTTTCTTCCTGCTGCCCAAATTAAACTCTCCCCCATTCTCTCTATGACATACAGGACTGAAACGATTAAATAGATAACACCCTTCAGTGAAACTTGCCCTGTGCGGTACAGAAGTACAGCAATGACTCAATGTCTATACTCCCTGAATATTTGAAGCAAGCATTCACAAGGCAAGAGTCTGCCTTTGTTTTACAAAGACGGTTATTCAGCTAAAGCTGGTGATGACGACTGACTAGTGCAAGATACTGCAGTATTCTCTCGCTTTGCCAGGTATGATTAGGACAGGTCAGCAAAACTTCACACTCACATTTACATCAAGGAAGCGAACGTACTCTCTGCCAAACGTTCCTTCAGGTAACTCTCTCAGGCTGGCCAAATCCAATGTGGATGTACTGATCCGAGGCCTCTCCCTACAAGCAAGAACACCAGGGACACAGTGAAATCCTGACCTTGGGAACAGAGTGAGCAGCACGGACTGATGGCGATAGACTGTGCTGACAGTGATACCCAGTTACCCAGTTTCCCCTCCCCTCAATCAATGTGAATACACAGCTCCCCTGTTCCCCAGATCCAAGATCCAAGTCTGCTGTCTTATACATTCTCTCTCCTCTCTGTGTTCAAATCCACAATAACCCTTCTCTGACCAGTTCAGAGAATTTCTAACTGTGGGACCTCTCACCTCCCTCTCCAATGTACAGGCTTAAAAAACCAAAGCTGCTGTCACCCAATCCACTGCTTCCTGATATGCCTAATCAATCTCTCTCAACCCCTTTGCCCACTGTGTCCTGCTCTCTGGCCCTATTAGAAATTCTCTGAACTGGTCAGAGAAGGGTTATTGTGGATTTGAACACAGAGAGGAGAGAGAATGTATAAGACAGCAGACTTGGATCTTCACTGTCAGGCTTCACAGTCTCTGCTGCTATTTCACTGTGTCCTGGTGTTCTTGCTTGTAGGGAGAGGCCCTCTGACCAGTACATCACACACTGTCCTGCCCTCTGAACCCTGTACCTCGCTCACCATGTCCTGCCCTCTGACCCATGTACCTCATCCACTGTCCTGCCCTCTGACCACCTGTACCTCACCCATTGGGTCCTGCCCTCTGACCCCTGTACCTCACCCACCGGGTTCTGCCCTCTGATCCCTGTACCTCAACCACTGTCCTGCCCTCTGACGCCTGTACCTCACCCACTGTCCTGCCCTCTGATCCCTGTACCTCGCTCAACATGGCCTGCCATCTGACCCATGTACCTCACCAACTGTCCTGCCCTCTGACCCCCTGTACCTCACCCACTGGGTCCTGCCCTCTGACCCCTGTACCTCACCCACCGGGTTCTGCCCTCTGATCCCTGTACCTCAACCACTGACCTGCCCTCTGACCCCTGTACCTCACCAACTGTCCTGCCCTCTGATCCCTTTACCTCAACCTCCGGGTCCTGCTCTCTGATCCCTGTACCTCACCCACTGTCCTGCCCGCTGACCCCCTGTACCTCACCCACTGGGTCCAGTCCTCGACCTCTGTACCTAAAACACCGGGTCCTGCCCTCTGATCCCTGTACTTCAACCACTGTCCTGCCCTCTGACCCCAGTACTTCACCCACTGGGTCCTGCCCTCTGTCCCCTGTGCCTCACCCACCATCTTGCCCTCTGACCCCATGAACCTCACCCACTGGGTCCTGCCCTCTGACACATGTACCTCACCCACTGTCCTGCTCTCTGAACCCTGTACCTCTCCCTCCGGGTCCTGCTCTCCGATCCCTGTTCATCAACCACTGTCCTGCCCTCTGACCCCTGTACCTCACCCACTGACCTGCCCTCTGATCCCTGTACATCGCTCACCATGTCCTGTCCTCTGACCCCCTGTACCTCACCCACTGGGTCCTGCCCTCTGACCCCTGTACCTCACCCACCGGGTCCTGCACTCTGACCCCTGTACCTCACCCACTGTCCTGCCCTCTGATCCCTGTACGTCGCTCACCATGTCCTGCCCTCTGACCCATATACCTCACCCACTGGGTCCTGCCCTCTGACCCCTGTACCTCACCCTCTGGGTCCTGCTCTCTGATCCCTGGACCTCACCGACATTCCTGCCCTCTGACCCCTGTACCTCACCCACTGTCCTGCCCTCTGATCCCTGTACCTCGCTCACCATGTCCTGCCCTCTGACCCATGTACCTCACCCACTGTCCTGCCCTCTGATCCCTGTACCTCGCTCACCATGTCCTGCCCTCTGACCCCTGTACCACACCCACTGGGTCCTGCCCTCTGACCCCTGTACCTCACCCAATGTCCTGCCCGCTGATCCCTGTACCTCGCTCATCATGTCCTGCCCTCTGACCCATGTACCTCATCCACTGTCCTGCCCTCTGACCTCCAGTACCTCACCCACTGGGTCCTGCCCTCGAACCCCTGTACCTCACCCTCCGGGTCCTGCCCTCTGATCCCTGTACTTCAACCACTGTACAGCACTCTGATCCCTGTACTTCACCCACTGGTTCCTGCCCTCTGACCACTGTGCCTCACCCACCATCCTGCCCTCTGACCCCTGTACCTCACCCACCAGGTCCTGCCCTCTGATCCCTGTACCTCACCCACTGTCGTGCCCTCTGATCCCTGTACCACACGCACTGTCCTGCCTCTGACCCCTTTACCTCACCCACCGGGTCCTGCACTCTGACCCCTGTACCTCACCCACTGTCCTGCCCTCTGACCCCATGTACCTGACCCACTGGGTCGTGCCCTCTGACCCATGTACCTCACCCTCTGGGTCCTGCTCTCTGATCCCTGTACCTCAACCACTGTCCTGCCCTCTGACCCCTGTACCGCCATCTGGCCCCATGTATCTGACCCACTGGGTCCAGCCCTCTAACCCCTGTACCTCACCCACCGGGTTCTGCCCTCTGATCCCTGTACCTCAACCACTGACCTGCCCTCTGACCCCTGTACCTCACCAACTGCCTTGCCCTCTGACCCCATATACCTCACCCACTGGGTCCTGCCCTCTGATCCCTGTACCTCACCCTCCGGGTCCTGCTCTCTGATCCCTGTACCTCACCCAGTGTCCTGCCCTCTGACCCCCTGTACCTCACTCACTGGGTCCTGTCCTCTGTCCCGTGTGCCTCACCCACCATCTTGCCCTCTGACCCCATGAACCTCACCCTCCGGGTCCTGCTCTCCGATCCCTGTTCATCAACCACTGTCCTGCCCTCTGACCCCTGGACCTCACCCACTGACCTGCCCTCTGATCACTGTACCTCGCTCACCATGTCCTGTCCTCTGACCCCCTGTACCTCACCCACTGGGTTCTGCCCTCTGACCCCTGTACGTCACCCACTGGGTCCTGCCCTATGATCCCTGTACCTCAACCACTGTCCTGTCTTTTGACCCCTGTACCTCACCCACTGTCCTGCCCTCTGACCACCTGTACCTCACCCACTGGGTCCTGCCCTCTGACCCCTGTACCTCACCCACCGGGTCCTGCCCTCTGATCCCTGTACCTCAACCACTGTCCTGCCCTCTGACGCCTGTACCTCACCCACTGTCCTGCCCTCTGATCCCTGTACCTCGCTCACCATGGCCTGCCCTCTGACCCATGTACCTCACCAACTGGGTCCTGCCCTCTGACCCCTGTACCTCACCCAATGTCCTGCCCGCTGATCCCTGTACATCGCTCATCATGTCCTGCCCTCTGACCCATGTACCTCACCCACTGTCCTGCCCTCTGACCCCCAGTACCTCACCCACTGGGTCCTGCCCTCGGACCCCTGTACCTCACCCTCTGGGTCCTGCCCTCTGATCCCTGTACTTCAACCACTGTACAGCACTCTGATCCCTGTGCCTCACCCACTGGTTCCTGCCCTCTGACCCCTGTGCCTCACCCACCATCCTGCCCTCTGACCCCTGTACCTCACCCACCAGGTCCTGCCCTCTGATCCCTGTACCTCACCCACTGTCCTGCCCTCTGATCCCTGTACCTCACGCACTGTCCTGCCTCTGACCCCTTTACCTCACCCACCGGGTCCTGCACTCTGAT
The DNA here is from genome assembly GCF_964194155.1 of Cetorhinus maximus. Taxonomy (NCBI): domain Eukaryota; kingdom Metazoa; phylum Chordata; class Chondrichthyes; order Lamniformes; family Cetorhinidae; genus Cetorhinus; species Cetorhinus maximus. The sequence continues at coordinate 257,644 of NW_027596477.1, forward strand.
CCCTGTACCTCACCCACTGTCCTGCCCTCTGACCCCATGTACCTGACCCACTGGGTCCTGCCCTCTGACCCATGTACCTCACCCTCCGGGTCCTGCTCTCTGATCCCTGTACCTCAACCACTGTCCTGCCCTCTGACCCCTGTACCGCCATCTGGCCCCATGTATCTGACCACTGGGTCCTGCCCTCTAACCCCTGTACCTCACCCACCGGGTTCTGCCCTCTGATCCCTGTACCTCAACCACTGACCTGCCCTCTGACCCCTGTACCTCACCCACTGTCCTGCCCTCTGATCCCTGTACCTCGCTCACCATGTCCTGCCCTCTGACCCATGTACCTCACCCACTGTCCTGCCCTCTGATCCCTGTACCTCGCTCACCATGTCCTGCCCTCTGACCCCTGTACCACACCCACTGGGTCCTGCCCTCTGACCCCTGTACCTCACCCAATGTCCTGCCCGCTGATCCCTGTACCTCGCTCATCATGTCCTGCCCTCTGACCCATGTACCTCATCCACTGTCCTGCCCTCTGACCTCCAGTACCTCACCCACTGGGTCCTGCCCTCGAACCCCTGTACCTCACCCTCCGGGTCCTGCCCTCTGATCCCTGTACTTCAACCACTGTACAGCACTCTGATCCCTGTACTTCACCCACGGGTTCCTGCCCTCTGACCACTGTGCCTCACCCACCATCCTGCCCTCTGACCCCTGTACCTCACCCACCAGGTCCTGCCCTCTGATCCCTGTACCTCACCCACTGTCGTGCCCTCTGATCCCTGTACCACACGCACTGTCCTGCCTCTGACCCCTTTACCTCACCCACCGGGTCCTGCACTCTGACCCCTGTACCTCACCCACTGTCCTGCCCTCTGACCCCATGTACCTGACCCACTGGGTCGTGCCCTCTGACCCATGTACCTCACCCTCTGGGTCCTGCTCTCTGATCCCTGTACCTCAACCACTGTCCTGCCCTCTGACCCCTGTACCGCCATCTGGCCCCATGTATCTGACCCACTGGGTCCAGCCCTCTAACCCCTGTACCTCACCCACCGGGTTCTGCCCTCTGATCCCTGTACCTCAACCACTGACCTGCCCTCTGACCCCTGTACCTCACCAACTGCCTTGCCCTCTGACCCCATATACCTCACCCACTGGGTCCTGCCCTCTGATCCCTGTACCTCACCCTCCGGGTCCTGCTCTCTGATCCCTGTACCTCACCCAGTGTCCTGCCCTCTGACCCCCTGTACCTCACTCACTGGGTCCTGTCCTCTGTCCCGTGTGCCTCACCCACCATCTTGCCCTCTGACCCCATGAACCTCACCCTCCGGGTCCTGCTCTCCGATCCCTGTTCATCAACCACTGTCCTGCCCTCTGACCCCTGGACCTCACCCACTGACCTGCCCTCTGATCACTGTACCTCGCTCACCATGTCCTGTCCTCTGACCCCCTGTACCTCACCCACTGGGTTCTGCCCTCTGACCCCTGTACGTCACCCACTGGGTCCTGCCCTATGATCCCTGTACCTCAACCACTGTCCTGTCTTTTGACCCCTGTACCTCACCCACTGTCCTGCCCTCTGACCACCTGTACCTCACCCACTGGGTCCTGCCCTCTGACCCCTGTACCTCACCCACCGGGTCCTGCCCTCTGATCCCTGTACCTCAACCACTGTCCTGCCCTCTGACGCCTGTACCTCACCCACTGTCCTGCCCTCTGATCCCTGTACCTCGCTCACCATGGCCTGCCCTCTGACCCATGTACCTCACCAACTGGGTCCTGCCCTCTGACCCCTGTACCTCACCCAATGTCCTGCCCGCTGATCCCTGTACATCGCTCATCATGTCCTGCCCTCTGACCCATGTACCTCACCCACTGTCCTGCCCTCTGACCCCCAGTACCTCACCCACTGGGTCCTGCCCTCGGACCCCTGTACCTCACCCTCTGGGTCCTGCCCTCTGATCCCTGTACTTCAACCACTGTACAGCACTCTGATCCCTGTGCCTCACCCACTGGTTCCTGCCCTCTGACCCCTGTGCCTCACCCACCATCCTGCCCTCTGACCCCTGTACCTCACCCACCAGGTCCTGCCCTCTGATCCCTGTACCTCACCCACTGTCCTGCCCTCTGATCCCTGTACCTCACGCACTGTCCTGCCTCTGACCCCTTTACCTCACCCACCGGGTCCTGCACTCTGATCCCTGTACCTCACCCACTGTCCTGCCCTCTGACCCCATGTACCTGACCCACTGGGTCCTGCCCTCTGACCCATGTACCTCACCCTCCGGGTCCTGCTCTCTGATCCCTGTACCTCAACCACTGTCCTGCCCTCTGACCCCTGTACCGCCATCTGGCCCCATGTATCTGACCCACTGGGTCCTGCCCTCTAACCCCCGTACCTCACCCACCGGGTTCTGCCCTCTGATCCCTGTACCTCAACCACTGACCTGCCCTCTGACCCCTGTACCTCACCAACTGTCTTGCCCTCTGACCACATATACCTCACCCACTGGGTCCTGCCCTCTGATCCCTGTACCTCACCCTCCGGGTCCTGCTCTCTGATCCCTGTACCTCACCCAGTGTCCTGCCCTCTGGCCCCCTGTACCTCACCCACTGGGTCCTGTCCTCTGTCCCGTGTGCCTCACCCACCATCTTGCCCTCTGACCCCATGAACCTCACCCTCCGGGTCCTGCTCTCCGATCCCTGTTCATCAACCACTGTCCTGCTCTCTGACCCCTGTACCTCACCCACTGACCTGCCCTCTGATCCCTGTACCTCGCTCACCATGTCCTGTCCTCTGACCCCCTGTACCTCACCCACTGGGTCCTGCCCTCTGACCCCTGTACCTCACCCACTGGGTCCTGCCCTCTGACCCCTGTACCTCACCCACCATTCTGCCCTCTGACCCATGTACCTCACCCACTGTCCTGCCCTCTGACCACCTGTACCTCACCCACTGGATCCTGCCCTCTGACCCCTGTACCTCACCCACCATTCTGCCCTCTGACCCATGTACCTCACCCACTGTCCTGCCCTCTGACCACCTGTACCTCACCCACTGGGTCCTGCCCTCTGACCCCTGTACCTCACCCACCGGGTCCTGCCCTCTGATCCCTGTACCTCAACCACTGTCCTGCCCTCTGACGCCTGTACCTCACCCACTGTCCTGCCCTCTGATCCCTGTACCTCGCTCACCATGGCCTGTCCTCTGACCCTTGTACCTCACCAACTGTCCTGCACTCTGACCCCCTGTACATCACCCACAGGGTCCTGCCCTCTGACCCCTGTACCTCACCCACCGGGTCCTGCCCTCTGATCCCAGTACCTCACCCACTGTCCTGCCCTCTGACCCCTGTACTTCACCCACTGGGTCCTGCCCTCTGACCCCTGTGTCCCAACCACTGTCCTGCCCTCTGACCCGTGTACCACACCCACTGGGACCTGCCCTCTGACCCGATGTACCATACCCACTGGGCCCTGCCCTCTGACCCCTGTATCTCACCCTCCAGGTCCTGCTCTCTGATCCCTGTACCACACCCACTGTCCTGCCCTATGACCCCTGTACCTCACCAACTGTCCTGCCCTCTGATCCCTGTACCTCGCTCACCATGTCCTGCCCTCTGACCCATGTACCTCACCCACTGTCCTGCCCTCTGACCCCCGGTACCTCACCCACTGGGTCCTGCCCTCTGACCCCTCTAACTCACCCACCAGGTCCTGCCCTCTGATCCCTGTACCACACCCACTGTCCTGCCCTATGACCCCTGTACCTCACCCAATGTCCTGCCCGCTGATCCCTGTACCTCACTCACCATGTCCTGCCCTCTGACCCATGTACCTCACCCACTGTCCTGCTCTTTGACCCCCTGTACCTCGCTCACCATGTCCTGCCCTCTGACCCATGTACCTCACCCACCGGGTCCTGCCCTCTGATCCCTGTACTTCAACCACTGTCCTGCCCTCTGACCCCTGTACTTCACCCACTGGGTCCTGCCCTCTGACCCCTGTGCCTCACCCACCATCCTGCCCTCTGACCCCTGTACCTCACCCACCAGGTCCTGCCCTCTGATCCCTGTACCTCACCCACTGTCCTGCCCTCTGATCCCTGTACCTCACGCACTGTCCTGCCTCTGACCCCTTTACCTCACCCACCGGGTCCTGCACTCTGATCCCTGTACCTCACCCACTGTCCTGCCCTCTGACCCCATGTACCTGACCCACTGGGTCCTGCCCTCTGACCCATGTACCTCACCCTCCGGGTCCTGCTCTCTGATCCCTGTACCTCAACCACTGTCCTGCCCTCTGACCCCTGTACCGCCATCTGGCCCCATGTATCTGACCCACTGGGTCCTGCCCTCTAACCCCCGTACCTCACCCACCGGGTTCTGCCCTCTGATCCCTGTACCTCATCCACTGTCCTGCACTCTGACCCCTGTACCTCACCAACTGTCCTGCCCTCTGATCCCTGTACCTCGCTGACCATGTCCTGCCCTCTGACCCATGTACCTCACCCACTGTCCTGCCCTCGGACCCCATGTACCTCACCCAATGGGTCCTGCCCTCTGCCCCCTGTACCTCACCCTCCGGGTCCTGCTCTCTGATCCCTGTACCTCACACACTGTCCTGCCCTCTGACGCCTGTACCTCACCCACTGTCCTGCCCTCTGATCCCTGTACATCGCTCACCATGTCCTGCCCTCTGACCCCTGTACCTCACCCACCGGGTCCTGCACTCTGATCCCTGTACCTCAGCCACTGTCCTGCCCTCTGACCCCTGTACCTCACCCACTGTGCTGCCATCTGGCCCCATGTATCTGACCCACTGGATCCTGCCCTCTAGCCCCTGTACCTCACCCACCGGGTTCTGCCCTCTGATCCCTGTACCTCAACCACTGACCTGCCCTCTGACCCCTGTACCTCACCAACTGTCCTGCCCTCTGATCCCTTTACCTCACCCTTCGGATCCTGCTCTCTGATCCCTGTACCTCACCCACTGTCCTGCCCTCTGACCCCCTGTACCTCACCCACTGGGTCCTGCCCTCGACCCCTGTACCTCACACACCGGGTCCTGCCCTCTGATCCCTGTACTTCAACTACTGTCCTGCCCTCTGAACCCCTGTACTTCACCCACTGGGTCCTGGCCTCTGTCCCCTGTGCCTCACCCACCATCTTGCCCTCTGACCCCATGAACCTCACCCACTGGGTCCTGCCCTCTGACCCATGTACCTCACCCACTGTCCTGCCCTCTGACCCCTGTACCTCACCCTCCGGGTCCTGCTCTCCAATACCTGTTCATCAACCACTGTCCTGCCCTCTGACCCCTGTACCTCACCCACTGACCTGCCCTCTGATCCCTGTACATCGCTCACCATGTCCTGCCCTCTGACCCCTGTACCTCACCCACTGTCCTGCCCTCTGATCCCTGTATGTCGCTCACCATGTCCTGCCCTCTGACCCATGTACCTCACCCACTGAGTCCTGCCATCTGACCCCTGTACCTCACCCTCCGGGTCCTGGTCTCTGATCCCTGGACATCATCCACATTTCTGCCCTCTGACCCCTGTACCTCACCCACTGTCCTGCCCTCTGATCCCTGTACCTCGCTCACCATGTCCTGCCCTCTGACCCATGTACCTCACCCACTGTCCTGCCCTCTGATCCCTGTACCTCGCTCAACATGGCCTGCCATCTGACCCATGTACCTCACCAACTGTCCTGCCCTCTGACCCCCTGTACCTCACCCACTGGGTCCTGCCCTCTGACCCCTGTACCTCACCCACCGGGTTCTGCCCTCTGATCCCTGTACCTCAACCACTGACCTGCCCTCTGACCCCTGTACCTCACCAACTGTCCTGCCCTCTGATCCCTTTACCTCAACCTCCGGGTCCTGCTCTCTGATCCCTGTACCTCACCCACTGTCCTGCCCTCTGACCCCCTGTACCTCACCCACTGGGTCCTGCCCTCGACCCCTGTACCTCACACACCGGGTCCTGCCCTCTGATCCCTGTACTTCAACTACTGTCCTGCCCTCTGACCCCTGTACTTCACCCACTGGGTCCTGCCCTCTGACCCCTGTGCCTCACCCACCATCCTGCCCTCTGACCCCTGTATCTCACCCACTGTGTCTTGCTCTCTGACCCCTGTACCTCACCCACCGGATCCTGCCCTCTGATCCCTGTACCTCACCCACTGTCCTGCCCTCTGAACCCCTGTACTTCAACCACTGGGTCCTGGCCTCTGTCCCCTGTGCCTCACCCACCATCTTGCCCTCTGACCCCATGAACCTCACCCACTGGGTCCTGCCCTCTGACCCATGTACCTCACCCACTGTCCTGCCCTCTGACCTCTGTACCTCACCCTCCGGGTCCTGCTCTCCGATACCTGTTCATCAACCACTGTCCTGCCCTCTGACCCCTGTACCTCACCCACTGTCCTGCCCTCTGATCCCTGTACATCGCTCACCATGTCCTGCCCTCTGACCCCTGTACCTCACCCACCGGGTCCTGCACTCTGATCCCTGTACTTCAGCCACTGTCCTGCCCTCTGACCCCTGTACCTCACCCACTGTGCTGCCATCTGGCCCCATGTATCTGACCCACTGGATCCTGCCCTCTAGCCCCTGTACCTCACCCACCGGGTTCTGCCCTCTGATCCTTGTACCTCAACCACTGACCTGCCCTCTGACCCCTGTACCTCACCAACTGTCCTGCCCTCTGATCCCTTTACCTCACCCTTCGGATCCTGCTCTCTGATCCCTGTACCTCACCCACTGTCCTGCCCTCTGACCCCCTGTACCTCACCCACTGGGTCCTGCCCTCGACCCCTGTACCTCACACACCGGGTCCTGCCCTCTGATCCCTGTACTTCAACTACTGTCCTGCCCTCTGAACCCCTGTACTTCACCCACTGGGTCCTGGCCTCTGTCCCCTGTGCCTCACCCACCATCTTGCCCTCTGACCCCATGAACCTCACCCACTGGGTCCTGCCCTCTGACCCATGTACCTCACCCACTGTCCTGCCCTCTGACCCCTGTACCTCACCCTCCGGGTCCTGCTCTCCAATACCTGTTCATCAACCACTGTCCTGCCCTCTGACCCCTGTACCTCACCCACTGACCTGCCCTCTGATCCCTGTACATCGCTCACCATGTCCTGTCCTCTGACCCCCTGTACCTCACCCACTGGGTCCTGCCCTCTGACCCCTGTACCTCACCCACTGTCCTGCCCTCTGATCCCTGTATGTCGCTCACCATGTCCTGCCCTCTGACCCATGTACCTCACCCACTGAGTCCTGCCATCTGACCCCTGTACCTCACCCTCCGGGTCCTGGTCTCTGATCCCTGGACATCATCCACATTTCTGTCCTCTGACCCCTGTACCTCACCCACTGTCCTGCCCTCTGATCCCTGTACCTCGCTCACCATGTCCTGCCCTCTGACCCATGTACCTCACCCACTGTCCTGCCCTCTGATCCCTGTACCTCGCTCAACATGGCCTGCCATCTGACCCATGTACCTCACCAACTGTCCTGCCCTCTGACCCCCTGTACCTCACCCACTGGGTCCTGCCCTCTGACCCCTGTACCTCACCCACCGGGTTCTGCCCTCTGATCCCTGTACCTCAACCACTGACCTGCCCTCTGACCCCTGTACCTCACCAACTGTCCTGCCCTCTGATCCCTTTACCTCAACCTCCGGGTCCTGCTCTCTGATCCCTGTACCTCACCCACTGTCCTGCCCTCTGACCCCCTGTACCTCACCCACTGGGTCCTGCCCTCGACCCCTGTACCTCACACACCGGGTCCTGCCCTCTGATCCCTGTACTTCAACTACTGTCCTGCCCTCTGACCCCTGTACTTCACCCACTGGGTCCTGCCCTCTGACCCCTGTGCCTCACCCACCATCCTGCCCTCTGACCCCTGTATCTCACCCACTGTGTCTTGCTCTCTGACCCCTGTACCTCACCCACCGGATCCTGCCCTCTGATCCCTGTACCTCACCCACTGTCCTGCACTCTGACCCCTGTACCTCACCAACTGTCCTGCCCTCTGATCCCTGTACCTCGCTGACCATGTCCTGCCCTCTGACCCATGTACCTCACCCACTGTCCTGCCCTCGGACCCCATGTACCTCAGCCAATGGGTCCTGCCCTCTGCCCCCTGTACCTCACCCTCCGGGTCCTGCTCTCTGATCCCTGTACCTCACACACTGTCCTGCCCTCTGACGCCTGTACCTCACCCACTGTCCTGCCCTCTGATCCCTGTACATCGCTCACCATGTCCTGCCCTCTGACCCCTGTACCTCACCCACCGGGTCCTGCACTCTGATCCTTGTACCTCAGCCACTGTCCTGCCCTCTGACCCCTGTACCTCACCCACTGTGCTGCCATCTGGCCCCATGTATCTGACCCACTGGATCCTGCCCTCTAGCCCCTGTACCTCACCCACCGGGTTCTGCATTCTGATCCCTGTACCTCAACCACTGACCTGCCCTCTGACCCCTGTACCTCACCAACTGTCCTGCCCTCTGATCCCTTTACCTCACCCTTCGGATCCTGCTCTCTGATCCCTGTACTTCAACTACTGTCCTGCCCTCTGAACCCCTGTACTTCACCCACTGGGTCCTGGCCTCTGTCCCCTGTGCCTCACCCACCATCTTGCCCTCTGACCCCATGAACCTCACCCACTGGGTCCTGCCCTCTGACCCATGTACCTCACCCACTGTCCTGCCCTCTGACCCCTGTACCTCACCCTCCGGGTCCTGCTCTCCGATATCTGTTCATCAACCACTGTCCTGCCCTCTGACCCCTGTACCTCACCCACTGACCTGCCCTCTGATCCCTGTACATCGCTCACCATGTCCTGTCCTCTGACCCCCTGTACCTCACCCACTGGGTCCTGCCCTCTGACTCCTGTACCTCACCCACTGTCCTGCCCTCTGATCCCTGTATGTCGCTCACCATGTCCTGCCCTCTGACCCATGTACCTCACCCACTGAGTCCTGCCATCTGACCCCTGTACCTCACCCTCCGGGTCCTGGTCTCTGATCCCTGGACATCATCCACATTTCTGCCCTCTGACCCCTGTACCTCACCCACTGTCCTGCCCTCTGAACCCTGTACCTCGCTCACCATGTCCTGCCCTCTGACCCATGTACCTCACCCACTGTCCTGCCCTCTGATCCCTGTACCTCGCACAACATGGCCTGCCATCTGACCCATGTACCTCACCAACTGTCCTGCCCTCTGACCCCCTGTACCTCACCCACTGGGTCCTGCCCTCTGACCCCTGTACCTCACCCACCGGGTTCTGCCCTCTGATCCCTGTACCTCAACCACTGACCTGCCCTCTGACCCCTGTACCTCACCAACTGTCCTGCCCTCTGATCCCTTTACCTCAACCTCCGGGTCCTGCTCTCTGATCCCTGTACCTCACCCACTGTCCTGCCCGCTGACCCCCTGTACCTCACCCACTGGGTCCAGTCCTCGACCTCTGTACCTAAAACACCGGGTCCTGCCCTCTGATCCCTGTACTTCAACCACTGTCCTGCCCTCTGACCCCAGTACTTCACCCACTGGGTCCTGCCCTCTGTCCCCTGTGCCTCACCCACCATCTTGCCCTCTGACCCCATGAACCTCACCCACTGGGTCCTGCCCTCTGACACATGTACCTCACCCACTGTCCTGCTCTCTGAACCCTGTACCTCTCCCTCCGGGTCCTGCTCTCCGATCCCTGTTCATCAACCACTGTCCTGCCCTCTGACCCCTGGACCTCACCCACTGACCTGCCCTCTGATCACTGTACCTCGCTCACCATGTCCTGTCCTCTGACCCCCTGTACCTCACCCACTGGGTTCTGCCCTCTGACCCCTGTACGTCACCCACTGGGTCCTGCCCTCTGATCCCTGTACCTCAACCACTGTCCTGTCTTTTGACCCCTGTACCTCACCCACTGTCCTGCCCTCTGACCACCTGTACCTCACCCACTGGGTCCTGCCCTCTGACCCCTGTACCTCACCCACCGAGTCCTGCCCTCTGATCCCTGTACCTCAACCACTGTCCTGCCCTCTGACGCCTGTACCTCACCCACTGTCCTGCCCTCTGATCCCTGTACCTCGCTCACCATGGCCTGCCCTCTGACCCATGTACCTCACCAACTGGGTCCTGCCCTCTGACCCCTGTACCTCACCCAATGTCCTGCCCGCTGATCCCTGTACCTCGCTCATCATGTCCTGCCCTCTGACCCATGTACCTCACCCACTGTCCTGCCCTCTGACCCCCAGTACCTCACCCACTGGGTCCTGCCCTCGGACCCCAGTACCTCACCCTCCGGGTCCTGCCCTCTGATCCCTGTACTTCAACCACTGTACAGCACTCTGATCCCTGTACTTCATCCACTGGTTCCTGCCCTCTGACCCCTGTGCCTCACCCACCATCCTGCCCTCTGACCCCTGTACCTCACCCACCAGGTCCTGCCCTCTGATCCCTGTACCTCACCCACTGTCCTGCCCTCTGATCCCTGTACCTCACGCACTGTCCTGCCTCTGACCCCTTTACCTCACCCAACGGGTCCTGCACTCTGATCCCTGTACCTCACCCACTGTCCTGCCCTCTGACCCCATGTACCTGACCCACTGGGTCCTGCCCTCTGACCCATGTACCTCACCCTCCGGGTCCTGCTCTCTGATCCCTGTACCTCAACCACTGTCCTGCCCTCTGACCCCTGTACCGCCATCTGGCCCCATGTATCTGACCCACTGGGTCCTGCCCTCTAACCCCCGTACCTCACCCACCAGGTTCTGCCCTCTGATCCCTGTACCTCAACCACTGACCTGCCCTCTGACCCCTGTACCTCACCAACTGTCTTGCCCTCTGACCACATATACCTCACCCACTGGGTCCTGCCCTCTGATCCCTGTACCTCACCCTCCGGGTCCTGCTCTCTGATCCCTGTACCTCACCCAGTGTCCTGCCCTCTGACCCCCTGTACCTCACCCACTGGGTCCTGTCCTCTGTCCCGTGTGCCTCACCCACCATCTTGCCCTCTGACCCCATGAACCTCACCCTCCGGGTCCTGCTCTCCGATCCCTGTTCATCAACCACTGTCCTGCTCTCTGACCCCTGTACCTCACCCACTGACCTGCCCTCTGATCCCTGTACCTCGCTCACCATGTCCTGTCCTCTGACCCCCTGTACCTCACCCACTGGGTCCTGCCCTCTGACCCCTGTACCTCACCCACCGGGTCCTGCCCTCTGATCCCTGTACCTCAACCACTATCCTGCCCTCTGACCCCTGTACCTCACCCACTGTCCTGCCCTCTGATCCCTGTAGGTCGCTCACCATGTCCTGCCCTCTGACCCACGTACCTCACCCACTGGGTCCTGCCCTCTGACCCCTGTACCTCACCCACTGGGTCCTGCCCTCTGACCCCTGTACCTCACCCACCATTCTGCCCTCTGACCCATGTACCTCTCCCACTGTCCTGCCCTCTGACCACCTGTACCTCACCCACTGGATCCTGCCCTCTGACCCCTGTACCTCACCCACCATTCTGCCCTCTGACCCATGTACCACACCCACTGTCCTGCCCTATGACCCCTGTACCTCACCAACTGTCCTGCCCTCTGATCCCTGTACCTCGCTCACCATGTCCTGCCCTCTGACCCATGTACCTCACCCACTGTCCTGCCCTCTGACCCCCGGTACATCACCCACTGGGTCCTGCCCTCTGACCCCTCTAACTCACCCACCAGGTCCTGCCCTCTGACCCCTGTACCTCACCCACTGGGTTCTGCCCTCTGACCCCTGTACGTCACTCACTGGGTCCTGCCCTCTGATCCCTGTACCTCAACCACTGTCCTGCCCTCTGACCCCTGTACCTCACCCACTGTCCTGCCCTCTGATCCCTGTACGTCGCTCACCATGTCCTGCCCTCTGACCCACGTACCTCACCCACTGGTTCCTGCCCTCTGATCCCTGTACCTCACGCACTGTCCTGCCTCTGACCCCTTTACCTCACCCACCGGGTCCTGCACTCTGATCCCTGTACCTCACCCACTGTCCTGCCCTCTGACCCCATGTACCTGACCCACTGGGTCCTGCCCTCTGACCCATGTACCTCACCCTCCGGGTCCTGCTCTCTGATCCCTGTACCTCAACCACTGTCCTGCCCTCTGACCCCTGTACCGCCATCTGGCCCCATGTATCTGACCACTGGGTCCTGCCCTCTAACCCCTGTACCTCACCCACCGGGTTCTGCCCTCTGATCCCTGTACCTCAACCACTGACCTGCCCTCTGACCCCTGTACCTCACCCACTGTCCTGCCCTCTGATCCCTGTACCTCGCTCACCATGTCCTGCCCTCTGACCCATGTACCTCACCCACTGTCCTGCCCTCTGATCCCTGTACCTCGCTCACCATGTCCTGCCCTCTGACCCCTGTACCACACCCACTGGGTCCTGCCCTCTGACCCCTGTACCTCACCCAATGTCCTGCCCGCTGATCCCTGTACCTCGCTCATCATGTCCTGCCCTCTGACCCATGTACCTCATCCACTGTCCTGCCCTCTGACCTCCAGTACCTCACCCACTGGGTCCTGCCCTCGAACCCCTGTACCTCACCCTCCGGGTCCTGCCCTCTGATCCCTGTACTTCAACCACTGTACAGCACTCTGATCCCTGTACTTCACCCACTGGTTCCTGCCCTCTGACCACTGTGCCTCACCCACCATCCTGCCCTCTGACCCCTGTACCTCACCCACCAGGTCCTGCCCTCTGATCCCTGTACCTCACCCACTGTCGTGCCCTCTGATCCCTGTACCACACGCACTGTCCTGCCTCTGACCCCTTTACCTCACCCACCGGGTCCTGCACTCTGACCCCTGTACCTCACCCACTGTCCTGCCCTCTGACCCCATGTACCTGACCCACTGGGTCGTGCCCTCTGACCCATGTACCTCACCCTCTGGGTCCTGCTCTCTGATCCCTGTACCTCAACCACTGTCCTGCCCTCTGACCCCTGTACCGCCATCTGGCCCCATGTATCTGACCCACTGGGTCCAGCCCTCTAACCCCTGTACCTCACCCACCGGGTTCTGCCCTCTGATCCCTGTACCTCAACCACTGACCTGCCCTCTGACCCCTGTACCTCACCAACTGCCTTGCCCTCTGACCCCATATACCTCACCCACTGGGTCCTGCCCTCTGATCCCTGTACCTCACCCTCCGGGTCCTGCTCTCTGATCCCTGTACCTCACCCAGTGTCCTGCCCTCTGACCCCCTGTACCTCACTCACTGGGTCCTGTCCTCTGTCCCGTGTGCCTCACCCACCATCTTGCCCTCTGACCCCATGAACCTCACCCTCCGGGTCCTGCTCTCCGATCCCTGTTCATCAACCACTGTCCTGCCCTCTGACCCCTGGACCTCACCCACTGACCTGCCCTCTGATCACTGTACCTCGCTCACCATGTCCTGTCCTCTGACCCCCTGTACCTCACCCACTGGGTTCTGCCCTCTGACCCCTGTACGTCACCCACTGGGTCCTGCCCTATGATCCCTGTACCTCAACCACTGTCCTGTCTTTTGACCCCTGTACCTCACCCACTGTCCTGCCCTCTGACCACCTGTACCTCACCCACTGGGTCCTGCCCTCTGACCCCTGTACCTCACCCACCGGGTCCTGCCCTCTGATCCCTGTACCTCAACCACTGTCCTGCCCTCTGACGCCTGTACCTCACCCACTGTCCTGCCCTCTGATCCCTGTACCTCGCTCACCATGGCCTGCCCTCTGACCCATGTACCTCACCAACTGGGTCCTGCCCTCTGACCCCTGTACCTCACCCAATGTCCTGCCCGCTGATCCCTGTACATCGCTCATCATGTCCTGCCCTCTGACCCATGTACCTCACCCACTGTCCTGCCCTCTGACCCCCAGTACCTCACCCACTGGGTCCTGCCCTCGGACCCCTGTACCTCACCCTCTGGGTCCTGCCCTCTGATCCCTGTACTTCAACCACTGTACAGCACTCTGATCCCTGTGCCTCACCCACTGGTTCCTGCCCTCTGACCCCTGTGCCTCACCCACCATCCTGCCCTCTGACCCCTGTACCTCACCCACCAGGTCCTGCCCTCTGATCCCTGTACCTCACCCACTGTCCTGCCCTCTGATCCCTGTACCTCACGCACTGTCCTGCCTCTGACCCCTTTACCTCACCCACCGGGTCCTGCACTCTGATCCCTGTACCTCACCCACTGTCCTGCCCTCTGACCCCATGTACCTGACCCACTGGGTCCTGCCCTCTGACCCATGTACCTCACCCTCCGGGTCCTGCTCTCTGATCCCTGTACCTCAACCACTGTCCTGCCCTCTGACCCCTGTACCGCCATCTGGCCCCATGTATCTGACCCACTGGGTCCTGCCCTCTAACCCCTGTACCTCACCCACCGGGTTCTGCCCTCTGATCCCTGTACCTCAACCACTGACCTGCCCTCTGACCCCTGTACCTCACCAACTGTCTTGCCCTCTGACCACATATACCTCACCCACTGGGTCCTGCCCTCTGATCCCTGTACCTCACCCTCCGGGTCCTGCTCTCTGATCCCTGTACCTCACCCAGTGTCCTGCCCTCTGGCCCCCTGTACCTCACCCACTGGGTCCTGTCCTCTGTCCCGTGTGCCTCACCCACCATCTTGCCCTCTGACCCCATGAACCTCACCCTCCGGGTCCTGCTCTCCGATCCCTGTTCATCAACCACTGTCCTGCTCTCTGACCCCTGTACCTCACCCACTGACCTGCCCTCTGATCCCTGTACCTCGCTCACCATGTCCTGTCCTCTGACCCCCTGTACCTCACCCACTGGGTCCTGCCCTCTGACCCCTGTACCTCACCCACTGGGTCCTGCCCTCTGACCCCTGTACCTCACCCACCATTCTGCCCTCTGACCCATGTACCTCACCCACTGTCCTGCCCTCTGACCACCTGTACCTCACCCACTGGATCCTGCCCTCTGACCCCTGTACCTCACCCACCATTCTGCCCTCTGACCCATGTACCTCACCCACTGTCCTGCCCTCTGACCACCTGTACCTCACCCACTGGGTCCTGCCCTCTGACCCCTGTACCTCACCCACCGGGTCCTGCCCTCTGATCCCTGTACCTCAACCACTGTCCTGCCCTCTGACGCCTGTACCTCACCCACTGTCCTGCCCTCTGATCCCTGTACCTCGCTCACCATGGCCTGTCCTCTGACCCTTGTACCTCACCAACTGTCCTGCACTCTGACCCCCTGTACATCACCCACAGGGTCCTGCCCTCTGACCCCTGTACCTCACCCACCGGGTCCTGCCCTCTGATCCCAGTACCTCACCCACTGTCCTGCCCTCTGACCCCTGTACTTCACCCACTGGGTCCTGCCCTCTGACCCCTGTGTCCCAACCACTGTCCTGCCCTCTGACCCGTGTACCACACCCACTGGGACCTGCCCTCTGACCCGATGTACCATACCCACTGGGCCCTGCCCTCTGACCCCTGTATCTCACCCTCCAGGTCCTGCTCTCTGATCCCTGTACCACACCCACTGTCCTGCCCTATGACCCCTGTACCTCACCAACTGTCCTGCCCTCTGATCCCTGTACCTCGCTCACCATGTCCTGCCCTCTGACCCATGTACCTCACCCACTGTCCTGCCCTCTGACCCCCGGTACCTCACCCACTGGGTCCTGCCCTCTGACCCCTCTAACTCACCCACCAGGTCCTGCCCTCTGATCCCTGTACCACACCCACTGTCCTGCCCTATGACCCCTGTACCTCACCCAATGTCCTGCCCGCTGATCCCTGTACCTCACTCACCATGTCCTGCCCTCTGACCCATGTACCTCACCCACTGTCCTGCTCTTTGACCCCCTGTACCTCGCTCACCATGTCCTGCCCTCTGACCCATGTACCTCACCCACCGGGTCCTGCCCTCTGATCCCTGTACTTCAACCACTGTCCTGCCCTCTGACCCCTGTACTTCACCCACTGGGTCCTGCCCTCTGACCCCTGTGCCTCACCCACCATCCTGCCCTCTGACCCCTGTACCTCACCCACCAGGTCCTGCCCTCTGATCCCTGTACCTCACCCACTGTCCTGCCCTCTGATCCCTGTACCTCACGCACTGTCCTGCCTCTGACCCCTTTACCTCACCCACCGGGTCCTGCACTCTGATCCCTGTACCTCACCCACTGTCCTGCCCTCTGACCCCATGTACCTGACCCACTGGGTCCTGCCCTCTGACCCATGTACCTCACCCTCCGGGTCCTGCTCTCTGATCCCTGTACCTCAACCACTGTCCTGCCCTCTGACCCCTGTACCGCCATCTGGCCCCATGTATCTGACCCACTGGGTCCTGCCCTCTAACCCCCGTACCTCACCCACCGGGTTCTGCCCTCTGATCCCTGTACCTCATCCACTGTCCTGCACTCTGACCCCTGTACCTCACCAACTGTCCTGCCCTCTGATCCCTGTACCTCGCTGACCATGTCCTGCCCTCTGACCCATGTACCTCACCCACTGTCCTGCCCTCGGACCCCATGTACCTCACCCAATGGGTCCTGCCCTCTGACCCCTGTACCTCACCCTCCGGGTCCTGCTCTCTGATCCCTGTACCTCACACACTGTCCTGCCCTCTGACGCCTGTACCTCACCCACTGTCCTGCCCTCTGATCCCTGTACATCGCTCACCATGTCCTGCCCTCTGACCCCTGTACCTCACCCACCGGGTCCTGCACTCTGATCCCTGTACCTCAGCCACTGTCCTGCCCTCTGACCCCTGTACCTCACCCACTGTGCTGCCATCTGGCCCCATGTATCTGACCCACTGGATCCTGCCCTCTAGCCCCTGTACCTCACCCACCGGGTTCTGCCCTCTGATCCCTGTACCTCAACCACTGACCTGCCCTCTGACCCCTGTACCTCACCAACTGTCCTGCCCTCTGATCCCTTTACCTCACCCTTCGGATCCTGCTCTCTGATCCCTGTACCTCACCCACTGTCCTGCCCTCTGACCCCCTGTACCTCACCCACTGGGTCCTGCCCTCGACCCCTGTACCTCACACACCGGGTCCTGCCCTCTGATCCCTGTACTTCAACTACTGTCCTGCCCTCTGAACCCCTGTACTTCACCCACTGGGTCCTGGCCTCTGTCCCCTGTGCCTCACCCACCATCTTGCCCTCTGACCCCATGAACCTCACCCACTGGGTCCTGCCCTCTGACCCATGTACCTCACCCACTGTCCTGCCCTCTGACCCCTGTACCTCACCCTCCGGGTCCTGCTCTCCAATACCTGTTCATCAACCACTGTCCTGCCCTCTGACCCCTGTACCTCACCCACTGACCTGCCCTCTGATCCCTGTACATCGCTCACCATGTCCTGCCCTCTGACCCCTGTACCTCACCCACTGTCCTGCCCTCTGATCCCTGTATGTCGCTCACCATGTCCTGCCCTCTGACCCATGTACCTCACCCACTGAGTCCTGCCATCTGACCCCTGTACCTCACCCTCCGGGTCCTGGTCTCTGATCCCTGGACATCATCCACATTTCTGCCCTCTGACCCCTGTACCTCACCCACTGTCCTGCCCTCTGATCCCTGTACCTCGCTCACCATGTCCTGCCCTCTGACCCATGTACCTCACCCACTGTCCTGCCCTCTGATCCCTGTACCTCGCTCAACATGGCCTGCCATCTGACCCATGTACCTCACCAACTGTCCTGCCCTCTGACCCCCTGTACCTCACCCACTGGGTCCTGCCCTCTGACCCCTGTACCTCACCCACCGGGTTCTGCCCTCTGATCCCTGTACCTCAACCACTGACCTGCCCTCTGACCCCTGTACCTCACCAACTGTCCTGCCCTCTGATCCCTTTACCTCAACCTCCGGGTCCTGCTCTCTGATCCCTGTACCTCACCCACTGTCCTGCCCTCTGACCCCCTGTACCTCACCCACTGGGTCCTGCCCTCGACCCCTGTACCTCACACACCGGGTCCTGCCCTCTGATCCCTGTACTTCAACTACTGTCCTGCCCTCTGACCCCTGTACTTCACCCACTGGGTCCTGCCCTCTGACCCCTGTGCCTCACCCACCATCCTGCCCTCTGACCCCTGTATCTCACCCACTGTGTCTTGCTCTCTGACCCCTGTACCTCACCCACCGGATCCTGCCCTCTGATCCCTGTACCTCACCCACTGTCCTGCCCTCTGAACCCCTGTACTTCAACCACTGGGTCCTGGCCTCTGTCCCCTGTGCCTCACCCACCATCTTGCCCTCTGACCCCATGAACCTCACCCACTGGGTCCTGCCCTCTGACCCATGTACCTCACCCACTGTCCTGCCCTCTGACCTCTGTACCTCACCCTCCGGGTCCTGCTCTCCGATACCTGTTCATCAACCACTGTCCTGCCCTCTGACCCCTGTACCTCACCCACTGTCCTGCCCTCTGATCCCTGTACATCGCTCACCATGTCCTGCCCTCTGACCCCTGTACCTCACCCACCGGGTCCTGCACTCTGATCCCTGTACCTCAGCCACTGTCCTGCCCTCTGACCCCTGTACCTCACCCACTGTGCTGCCATCTGGCCCCATGTATCTGACCCACTGGATCCTGCCCTCTAGCCCCTGTACCTCACCCACCGGGTTCTGCCCTCTGATCCTTGTACCTCAACCACTGACCTGCCCTCTGACCCCTGTACCTCACCAACTGTCCTGCCCTCTGATCCCTTTACCTCACCCTTCGGATCCTGCTCTCTGATCCCTGTACCTCACCCACTGTCCTGCCCTCTGACCCCCTGTACCTCACCCACTGGGTCCTGCCCTCGACCCCTGTACCTCACACACCGGGTCCTGCCCTCTGATCCCTGTACTTCAACTACTGTCCTGCCCTCTGAACCCCTGTACTTCACCCACTGGGTCCTGGCCTCTGTCCCCTGTGCCTCACCCACCATCTTGCCCTCTGACCCCATGAACCTCACCCACTGGGTCCTGCCCTCTGACCCATGTACCTCACCCACTGTCCTGCCCTCTGACCCCTGTACCTCACCCTCCGGGTCCTGCTCTCCAATACCTGTTCATCAACCACTGTCCTGCCCTCTGACCCCTGTACCTCACCCACTGACCTGCCCTCTGATCCCTGTACATCGCTCACCATGTCCTGTCCTCTGACCCCCTGTACCTCACCCACTGGGTCCTGCCCTCTGACCCCTGTACCTCACCCACTGTCCTGCCCTCTGATCCCTGTATGTCGCTCACCATGTCCTGCCCTCTGACCCATGTACCTCACCCACTGAGTCCTGCCATCTGACCCCTGTACCTCACCCTCCGGGTCCTGGTCTCTGATCCCTGGACATCATCCACATTTCTGTCCTCTGACCCCTGTACCTCACCCACTGTCCTGCCCTCTGATCCCTGTACCTCGCTCACCATGTCCTGCCCTCTGACCCATGTACCTCACCCACTGTCCTGCCCTCTGATCCCTGTACCTCGCTCAACATGGCCTGCCATCTGACCCATGTACCTCACCAACTGTCCTGCCCTCTGACCCCCTGTACCTCACCCACTGGGTCCTGCCCTCTGACCCCTGTACCTCACCCACCGGGTTCTGCCCTCTGATCCCTGTACCTCAACCACTGACCTGCCCTCTGACCCCTGTACCTCACCAACTGTCCTGCCCTCTGATCCCTTTACCTCAACCTCCGGGTCCTGCTCTCTGATCCCTGTACCTCACCCACTGTCCTGCCCTCTGACCCCTGTACCTCACCCACTGGGTCCTGCCCTCGACCCCTGTACCTCACACACCGGGTCCTGCCCTCTGATCCCTGTACTTCAACTACTGTCCTGCCCTCTGACCCCTGTACTTCACCCACTGGGTCCTGCCCTCTGACCCCTGTGCCTCACCCACCATCCTGCCCTCTGACCCCTGTATCTCACCCACTGTGTCTTGCTCTCTGACCCCTGTACCTCACCCACCGGATCCTGCCCTCTGATCCCTGTACCTCACCCACTGTCCTGCACTCTGACCCCTGTACCTCACCAACTGTCCTGCCCTCTGATCCCTGTACCTCGCTGACCATGTCCTGCCCTCTGACCCATGTACCTCACCCACTGTCCTGCCCTCGGACCCCATGTACCTCAGCCAATGGGTCCTGCCCTCTGCCCCCTGTACCTCACCCTCCGGGTCCTGCTCTCTGATCCCTGTACCTCACACACTGTCCTGCCCTCTGACGCCTGTACCTCACCCACTGTCCTGCCCTCTGATCCCTGTACATCGCTCACCATGTCCTGCCCTCTGACCCCTGTACCTCACCCACCGGGTCCTGCACTCTGATCCTTGTACCTCAGCCACTGTCCTGCCCTCTGACCCCTGTACCTCACCCACTGTGCTGCCATCTGGCCCCATGTATCTGACCCACTGGATCCTGCCCTCTAGCCCCTGTACCTCACCCACCGGGTTCTGCATTCTGATCCCTGTACCTCAACCACTGACCTGCCCTCTGACCCCTGTACCTCACCAACTGTCTGCCCTCTGATCCCTTTACCTCACCCTTCGGATCCTGCTCTCTGATCCCTGTACTTCAACTACTGTCCTGCCCTCTGAACCCCTGTACTTCACCCACTGGGTCCTGGCCTCTGTCCCTGTGCCTCACCCACCATCTTGCCCTCTGACCCCATGAACCTCACCCACTGGGTCCTGCCCTCTGACCCATGTACCTCACCCACTGTCCTGCCCTCTGACCCCTGTACCTCACCCTCCGGGTCCTGCTCTCCGATATCTGTTCATCAACCACTGTCCTGCCCTCTGACCCCTGTACCTCACCCACTGACCTGCCCTCTGATCCCTGTACATCGCTCACCATGTCCTGTCCTCTGACCCCCTGTACCTCACCCACTGGGTCCTGCCCTCTGACTCCTGTACCTCACCCACTGTCCTGCCCTCTGATCCC